>NC_053028.1:105467758-105767758 GCF_003073215.2 Triticum urartu
GAGTTGAGTGCCAAAACACATAACAAGTGAATCAATACAATACCTCATTGCCACCATGGGTATTCATATGCAAGACATATGTCAACTGTTCACAAATCCAGAAAAGTATGCAATCCAATAAGAATGAAATCTCAAAGGGAAAACTCAATTCACAACAAGATAGAGAGGGGAAAACACCATATGATCCAACTATATTACCAAAGCCCGCGATACATCAAGATCATGACATCTCAAGAACACGAGACAGACAGAGAGAGAGAGAGAGAGAGATTAAGCACATAGCTACTGGTACAAACCCTCAGCCCCGAGGGTGGACTACTACCTCCTCATCATGGTGGCCGTCAGGATGATGAAGATGGCCACCGGTGATGATTTCCCCCTCCGGGAGGGTGTCGGAACGGTGTCTAGATTGGCTTTTCGTGGCTACAGAGGATTGCGGCGGTGGAACTTCTGATCTAGGGTTATTTCTGATGATTTCTCTATTTATAGGATTTCCACTGCTACGAGTTGTTCCGCTGCTAGCATAGAACTACCTTAGCAGGCATAGTGTCGCCATGTAGATGTAATCCTTGGGTCTTCAGAACCCTTGTATCCATACTAATTGTAATAGAGAGCTGATTTGTTCTATGCCAAGCATCGCCGTATTCCAGAAGACTTGATCTTTGGGATGGACTACGGGGTGTTCTGGTCTCTATGAGCTAGGGTGCCACATAGAAAGACATTCCCTTCATATTTAATGATGAGTGTAAAGCCGCCTTCGAGGATCTCAAACATGCTCTACTTTAATGCTCCTGTCCATAGGAGATATGCCCTAGAGGCAGTAATAACAGTTATTTTGTATCTCCAAAGCTTGTAATGAATCTTTAGCTTCCATGCTATAACTGCAATGATTCTCGAGTCTGCAATATCCACGAGGCTCGGAGGGAAACTCATGTGCGTGTGTGGTGTACTAAACGGTAAAATGTATTCCTAGTCTTGCCTCTAAGACTGGCTCATGTATTGCATGATGATCCTGTTTGCCTGATCATGGGCATGTCTATGCTGGCAATTTTGAGGCCACGATGTTGGTAGAACACTTGTGTTGAATCAACCCAATTTGATGTTATGCTATGAGATTATTTTCGTCAAAAGTTTATGGTTAATATCACAGAGATAGTTAATGTTTGCATAATTCCTCAGACCATGAGAGTATCGACTTCCTTCGTGCTTGCTTCGTGAACTTTGGGGTTTGTTAAACGTCATCCGTAGCTGGGTGGCTATTACGGAGGCTTACAGGTTCACGGAAAAGTATGGCAAGTAACAAGATAGCTCAAGATTGGGATTTGATCCTCCGACGATGGAGAGATATTCTCGGGCCCTCTCGGTGTTACGGTATGCATAATCGTCTGGCCAGACACCTTGTGATTTGACCACTGGGATGCCGGAACACGGAAACGAGAAAAGAGAACAAAACCGATAACGAGGTAACTTGAATGGTGGAAAAATTGTTTGTCCACGAGGATACAATAAATCTCACCTCGGTTGTTTGTGACATATCGCGAAGCAACAATAACAGCTCACTGCAACTGGAGGTTCACTCGAATACTTATTCGTGTGGGTATATGATGAGGACATCAATACCATTGTTACACCCACAGCCCCTACTGTTACATATACTGGACCAATTACTAGAGCTCGCGCACGCCAATTAAATTACCAGGTACTTTCGTTTCTTGGTAATGATTCTAATGTTCATGAGATTATGATGCTGCCTAAATTGGATACATTTGTTTTTCTTACAAATGAAGGGCCTAGTTTGGAGAAGGATGAACATTGGAGCAAGAACACGCATGGAGTTGATGGCATGCGCAAGGGGATCAAGAACGGAGTTACAAGTGATGATTTCAGGACTTTGAAGCCGCCATAAGGAGTGCATGAAGCCTTGGACGAAATATACAAGATGCCACTTCATAATATTCGTCCATAGGCTAATCTAGGTGCTGCGTCACCTTATTAATGGGCCAGGCCCATGTAATTTCGAAATACTTAAGTATAGGCTATTTTTAGAGTCCGTATGTGTGGGGAAACAAGAGTTAGGGTTGGTTTCGGACCCCACCCTCAAGGGCCACGAAATTCCCCCCTCTTCCTCCATATATACAGCCCTTAGGGCGTCGTTTAGACCTTGGGTTTTGTTTAGATTAAAAGTTCGCCATAGCTGCAACTTCACGTACTTCGTTTGTGTCCAACGACCAGACCAAGACGTCACAGAACCCCACCTTGATCAATAAAGCTTTCATCTTATATTCGCAATATCCAGATTGCAATCTCAGTTTCTTGCTTGTTCTTCGTTTGCTCGTAGGAAACAGACCCTCGTGGTCAGGTTGATCGTGCTCCGGCGTGGTCAATAACCCTCGGATGTTGGTTTAGCGATTGCTAAGGCGCGACATCTCGCACATTCGTAGTCGGATCGTCAAAGTCGACTCCCACAGAAAACGATAGCCACCATCTCATCGAAACATCGGGACACCTTAGCCTCTATCAAGTGGTATCAGATTTCCGGGTTGCTCGGTGAGATTTTACAGTTTTTCGTAGATTAGATCGAGTCTGTTCTTCATACCTACAGTCCACGAAAAAGCCACAAAAAAAATTAGGGTTAGTTCATCATATCCGAACCAATCTGAGCCTTTGCATAATCTTTTTAGGGTTTTTGCTTTGTTGAATTTGCGGTTGCATCGTCGTGTCAAGTTGCTGGTCTTAGAGTCTAGTCTTTTAGAGTTTCGAGTTCTGGTCATAAGTTGTCACGCCGCCGCCGCACCATCATCATCGCCCATCTACCACTTTTGCTTCTCCGCCACCGCTCTGAATCCATATCCATATACCACCACCAATCCGTATCCATATACCACCACCAATCCGTATCCATATACCACCACCAGTCTGTATCCATATACCACCACCGCTACCATATACCACCACCGCTGCCATATACCACAACCATATATCCACCACCAATCCGAGTTCTTCTCATATTAGGTTTGTTCTTGAGATCAATCTAAATTCCGATTCGTGTTTCCTTGCCTGCGTAGGTCTCGAAAAAAAAAGAGTCTGGAGACCCCCGGGCAGTTTTTAGGCCAAAATTTTCACGGGCAAATTTTTTTTCCCTATCCTATTTTTAGGCTTTTCTGAGTATTTTGAGCCACGTGCCATCATAGTGATTTTTTGTCGCACTTTTTCGTCGTCGCTGCCCTGATTTCCGAAAAAAAAGTGAAAAAAAAATTTCGTGCCCATCCTATCAGTTTGACGAGGGAAGAGTTTTGAGACACTCGCCATTATAGTGATTTTTCGCCAAAAAAAAGAGGAGCGCAAAAAAAAGGAGCGCAAAAAAAAGGAGCACAAAAAAGAGCGAAAAAAAAAGAGTTCCAGAGTGTGCTTTTCCCTTATTTACGTGCAGCGCCGTGATTTTGTTAGTGTTCTAGGCTCGCATCTCTAGCACGGTCTAGCCTAGGACCAGCACAGTACCGTCGTTGAGCGTTTATTCAACTTTGCATCTCTGAATTGATTATTGCTGACCCTTTTTGCTACCATACTATAAGCCTTCCCAGCTCCACATACATCTACGTCGTGCGTTTGACTCTCCCTGGCAATCGCTCTATCCAAGCTTTTGAGAGTTTTGACTATAATGGTTGCCGATCACCGCCTGCTGTTGGGTAAGAACTGGTAAGAATTTGAGATTTGCTTGACGGATTTGTGACACCCGCCACCACCACCACTTGTTAGTAGTCTGTAGGATCATATTCTTGTGTGTTTCTATTGCTGCTAACCATGCCAGGATCACAATCCGACGAGACTGACTGGGAGAACTTGACGAACAAGGGGCTTCATGATACGTTTCAGCAAATGATGAGTGTACAGGTGCAAGATGGGATAAACAGATTTGAAGAGGGCATGGAGAAGATAGATGGCATGGAGAAGACGTTTGAAACAAAGCTCGATAACAAGTTTGCTGAATTGCTTTCGCGTTTTCCACCACCACCACCGGCTGCTCCTGCCGCACCTCTGCAACAACAGCAACAACACCGACTACCTCCACGTCGGGAAACAGCCCTCCGCCGAGCGAGCCGTGTCCCTCTTCAGTCGGGCCAAACTGCTGGTGCTGTTGTTGATACTTCTGTGGCTCCTACTGCTGATGTGGAGGATGATGATTATGTGGGAGATTATGAGGATGAGGTTGATCAAAATAGAACTACATGCCACCACCAGCACAACAACCACCAGGTCGTCCACATGCAAATAATGGCAATGGTAGGGCTCACCCTCAGGTACGAGATCATGACCATCTCCCTAAATTAAAATTGAATATTCCACCATTTGAGGGTAGATATGTTCCTGATATATATCTTACTTGGGAGTTAGAAACTGAACAACGATTTACATGTTTACAATATCCCGAGGAGAGACGTGTTCCTGCTGCTGTTTGTGCATTCACTAGTTTTGCATGTGTTTGGTGGTCTGAGCATTGTAGATTATATCCTATTCCGGCTACTTGGGCTGCTTTGAAAACTGCTATGCGTACTCGTTGGGTTCCACCATATTATCAACGTGAATTACTTCAAAATTGCAGCACTTAAGACAGGGATAAAATTCTGTAGAAGAATATTATCAGGAATTACAAACTGGCATGATTAGATGTGGTATTGTTGAGGAGAATGAAGCTATGCTTGCACGTTTTATGGGTGGATTAAATAGAGAGATTCAGACCATTCTAGAGTATAAGGAGTATACTAATATCACTCGTTTATTCCATCTTGCTTGTAAAGCTGAACGTGAAGTGCAGGATCGACAGGCATTGGCGCGGACTAACTTTTCTGCAGGTCGACCTTCATCATGGACACCACGTGCATCATCTACTTCCACACGTTCTGCTACACCGGCACCTCCGTCGACTGCAACCTCCAACCGTGATACAATAAAGTAAGCACAATCACCACTATCTGCCAAGAGCACACCTTCTGGGCCTGCAAAGAGCTCTTCTTCATCCATGGCATCAACAGGGCAAACACATGATATTATTTGTCGACGTTGCAAGGGTGGAGGTCATTATGCAAGAGAATGCCCATCTAAGCGTGTGATGATTGTTACTGAGGATGGTGGGTATGAGTCCGCTAGTGACTATGATGAGGAGACTTTGGCTCTTATTACACGTGACGAACACGGTGGAGACGATTCTGATCATGAGACGCAATACATGGCTCCTGAAGATGCTGACAGGTATGAATGTTTAGTTGCTCAACGTGTTTTGAGTGTGCAGGTTACACAAGCTGAGCAAAATCAGAGGCATAATTTGTTCCATACAAAGGGAGTTGTGAAGGAACGTTCTGTTCGCGTGATCATAGATGGAGGGAGCTGCAATAACTTGGCTAGCATGGAGATGGTGGAGAAGCTATCTCTCACCACAAGACCACATCCACATCCTTACTACATCCAATGGTTCAACAACAGCGGCAAGGTTAAGGTAGCACGTACTGTTCGTGTGCATTTTAGTATCTCTACATATGCTGATTATGTTGATTGTGATGTGGTACCTATGCAAGCATGTTCCTTATTACTTGGTAGACCATGGCAATTTGATAAAAATTCTGTACACCATGGTAGAAACAATCAGTATACTCTTGTTCATAACGATAACAATATTACTTTGCTTCCTATGACTCCTGATTCCATTTTGAAAGATGATATTAATAGAGCTAATAAAGCAAAACAGGAGACAAATAAGAGTGAAAATCAGATTGTGGCAAAAGAATTTGAGCACCAAATGAAGCCTAATAATAAACCATCTACTGTTGTTTCTGAAATTAAATTGAAAAGTGCATGTTTACTTGCCACCAAATCTGATATTGATGAGCTAGATTTCAGCAAATCTGTTTGCTATGCTTTTGTGTGCAAAGAGGCATTATTTTCATTCGAGGACGTGCCTTCCTCTTTGCCCCCTGCTGTCACTAACATTTTGCAGGAGTTCGCTGACGTCTTTCCACAAGACGTGCCACCGGGATTACCACCTATTCGAGGGATTGAGCATGCAAATTGACTTAATTCTCGGTGCATCATTACCCAACCGTGCACCATACCGTACCAATCCAGAGGAGACGAAGGAGATTATGCGTCAAGTACAAGAACTGCTCGACAAAGGTTATATACGCGAATCCCTTAGTCCTTGTGCTGTTCCTATCATTTTAGTGACGACAAAGGATGGTACGTCGTGTATGTGCGTTGATTGTAGAGGCATTAATAATATTACTATTCGTTATCGTCATCCTATTCCTAGGCTAGATGATATGCTTGATGAATTGAGTGGCTCTACAATATTCTCCAAAGTTGAGTTGTGTAGTGGATACCATCAAATTCGTATGAAATTGGGAGATGAATGGAAATCAGCATTTAAAACTAAGTTTGGATTATATGACTGGTTAGTTATGCCTTTTGGGTTAACTAATGCACCTAGTACTTTCATGAGATTAATGAACGAAGTTTTACGTGCTTTCATTGGATGATTTGTGGTAGTTTACTTTGATGACATATTAATTTATAGCAAATCTTTGGAGGAACATTTGGAACATTTACGTGTTGTTTTTATTGCTCTACGTGATGCATGTTTGTTTGGTAACCTTGGAAAGTGCACCTTTTGCACCGACCGAGTATCTTTTCTTGACTCTGTTGTTACTCCCCAGGGAATTGATGTTGATAAAGCCAAGATTGAAGCTATTGAGAGTTGGCCGCAGCCCAAAACGGTCACACGAGTGAGGAGTTTCCTTGGCCTTGTTGGTTTCTATAGGCGTTTTGTGAGAGATTTCAGCACCATTGCTGCACCTCTCAACGAGCTTACAAAGAAGGATGTGCCTTTTGTTTGGGGTACCGCACAGGAAGAAGCCTTCACGGTATTGAAAGATAAGTTGACACATGCTCCTTTACTCCAACTTCCTAATTTCAATAAGACTTTTGAGCTTGAATGTGATGCTAGTGGAATTGGATTAGGAGGTGTGTTATTACAAGATGGAAAACCTGTTGCATACTTTTCTGAAAAATTGAGTGGGCCTAGTCTGAACTATTCTACTTATGATAAAGAATTATATGCTCTTGTTCGGACCTTAGAAACATGGCAACATTATTTATGGCCCAAGGAATTTGTTATACATTCTGATCATGAATCTTTGAAACACATTAAAAGTCAAGCAAAACTGAACCGTAGACATGCTAAATGGGTTGAATTCATTGAGACTTTCCCTTATGTCATTAAACACAAGAAGGGTAAAGAAAATGTTATTGCTGATGCCTTGTCTCGTCGTTATACTATGCTTTCACAACTTGACTTTAAAATATTTGGTTTGGAGACCATCAAAGATCAATATGTTAATGATGCTGAATTTAAAGATGTATTGCAGAATTGTAAGGAAGGGAGAACTTGGAACAAGTTCGTTCTTAATGATGGATTTGTGTTTCATGCTAAAAAGCTATGCATTCCAGCTAGCTTTGTTCGTCTTTTGTTGTTGCAAGAGGCGCATGGAGGAGGATTAATGGGACACTTTGGCGTCAAGAAGATGGAGGATATACTTGCTACACATTTCTTTTGGCCAAAGATGAGACGGGATGTTGAGCATTTTGTTGCTCGCTGCACTACATGTCAAAAAGCTAAGTCACGACTCAATCCTCATGGTTTATATATGCCTTTGCCTGTACCTAGTGTTCCTTGGGAGGATATATCTATGGACTTTGTTTTAGGTTTACCTCGAACATAGAACGGGAGGGATAGCATATTTGTTCTCGTGGATAGGTTCTCGAAAATGGCGCACTTTATACCATGTCATAAAAGCGATGATGCTGATTTGTTCTTTCGTGAAATTATTCGCTTGCATGGTGTGCCAAATACTATTGTTTCCGATCATGATACTAAATTTCTTAGCCACTTTTGGAGATGTTTATGGGCTAAGGTGGGGACTAAACTACTTTTTATTACTACTTGTCACCCCCAAACGGATGCACAAACTGAAGTAGTCAATAGAACATTGTCAACTATGCTTAGGGCTGTTTTGAAGAATAACAAGAAAATGTGGGAAGAATGCTTGCCTCATATTGAATTTGCTTATAATCGTTCATTGCATTCTACTACTAAGATGTGCCCTTTTGAAATTGTGTATGGTTTCCTACCTCGTGCACCTATTGATTTGTTGCCTCTTCCATCTTCGGGAGAAGGTTAATTTTGATGCTGAAGAACGTTCTGAATTGATTTTAAAAATGCATGAGTTAACTAAGGAAAACATTGAGCGTATGAATGCTAAATATAAACTTGCTGGAGATAAGGGTAGAAAACATGTTGTGTTTGCGCCTGGAGATCTTGTTTGGTTACATTTGCGTAAAGATAGATTTCCTAATCTGCGCAAATCAAAGCTAATGCCACGTGCTGATGGTCCTTTTAAGGTGTTAGAGAAAATAAATGATAATGCATATAAACTTGAGCTACCTGTAGATTTTGGGGTTAGTCCCACTTTTAACATTGCAGATTTGAAGCCTTATTTGGGTGAGGAAGATGCGCTTCCGTCGAGGACGACTTCATTTCAAGAAGGGGAGGATGATGAGGACATCAATACCATTGTTACACCCACAGCCCCTACTGTTACATATACTGGACCAATTACTAGAGCTCGCGCACGCCAATTAAATTACCAGGTACTTTCGTTTCTTGGTAATGATTCTAATGTTCATGAGATTATGATGCTGCCTAAATTGGATACATTTGTTTTACTTACAAATGAAGGGCCTAGTTTGGAGAAGGATGAACATTGGAGCAAGAACACGCATGGAGTTGATGGCATGCGCAAGGGGATCAAGAACGGAGTTACAAGTGATGATTTCAGGACTTTGAAGCCGCCATAAGGAGTGCATGAAGCCTTGGACGAAATATACATGATGCCACTTCATAATATTCGTCCATAGGCTAATCTAGGTGTTGCGTCACCTTATTAATGGGCCAGGCCCATGTAATTTCGAAATACTTAACTATAGGCTATTTTTAGAGTCCGTATGTGTGGGGAAACAAGAGTTAGGGTTGGTTTCGGACCCCACCCTCAAGGGCCACGAAATTCCCCCCTCTTCCTCCATATATACAGCCCTTAGGGCATCGTTTAGACCTTGGGTTTTGTTTAGATTAAAAGTTCGCCATAGCTGCAACTTCGCGTACTTCGTTTGTGTCCAACGACCAGACCAAGACGTCACAGAACCCCACCTTGATCAATAAAGCTTTCATCTTATATTCGCAATATCCAGATTGCAATCTCAGTTTCTTGCTTGTTCTTCGTTTGCTCGTAGGAAACAGACCCTCGTGGTCAGGTTGATCGTGCTCCGGCGTGGTCAATAACCCTCGGAAGTTGGTTTAGCGATTGCTAAGGCGCGACGTCTCGCACGTTCGTAGTCGGATCGTCAAAGTCGACTCCCACAGAAAACGATAGCCACCATCTCATCGAAACATCGGGACACCTTAGCCTCTATCAGTATAGGGGTCAATATGGGTGTTCGTGGCTCCGATGTTGATCATTGATCGGAAGGGGTTCCGGGTCATGTCTATACTTCACCGAACCTATAGGGTCACATGCTTAAGGGTCATCTATCTGCTGAATACTAGACAGGGAGTCTGAGAGAAAATCACCAAAAAAGTTTTGGACACCGTAAAACTTTTGAACAGCGGAAAAGCTCCGCAGAGAGAGGTCATCGGATGAGTTTTGATGAAACCGAAAAGTTGTTTCGGGATATACTATTAAGTCAAATTGGTTTCGGCACATGCCTGATAATTCTTGGAGGGTGCCAGAATCATTCTGGAAACTTTTTGGAATTTTCCGGGATAAAAACTAGAAATGTTTTGGAGCTGCCGGAGCCACTTCAGATGCGTTTCACAGATGAAAATCACTAAACCGAAATTGTTTCAGAATGTGTTGAAAATTATTTGAGTGGGTATTGGAAATTTTCTAAGCCCACATAAATATTTTCAGTTTGAACGGACGCTGAAAAAAGTCATCGTGAATAGTGAAAATCACTTTATGGATATTTTTTTGGAAAGCCACCTTTTAGGGCTTTTGCAAAAGGGCTTCCAGAAGGGCTTGGGGGCCAAGGAAGCCCCTCAAGGGGGTCCCCAAGGGGGTGGCCGGCCAAGAATGGTGGAGCTCCATGGAGCTCCACATGGCATCCCATTTTTCCCATAAACCCATCATATGTGACCTAAAGCATGGGGTTTTTTGGTTATTTGTGGAGGCAGACTACCCCTTGGCTTTCCTATAAATAGAGGGGGTGAGGGCTTCCATCTCTTCATCCCTTGCTCTCATACACATGCCATGACTTGTCTGGCTTCTCTATCCCTCCCAGCGAAATAGTTTCGTAGAGCCGAAAGGCTGTCTGGGTTCCGGCAGGAACTAGTTCTGGACGGTGAAGCCCTGCCGGATAGCTGACACCGTATGTGTGCAACCCCATAGAGAGATTGTAGTTTCGATATTCTGCCTGAGGGGTTATTCAAGTATCCTCCCGAAGGGCTGTCCGAGTTACCGTCCAAGTTTGGAGGGTCCTCCCGAAGGGCTGTCCGCGACATCGTCCAGGGGACTGTCCGATCGCCTCCCGAAGGGCTGTCTGGAGAGGGAGTACATCCTCGCGGTTGGGAGGTTGTAACTCCTAGCTGCGGGGATCTGCACCGACGATCTCCACCGACTCTTCTTCCGCTGTGCTATGAGTCGGTACGGATCAGATCAAACCTTGTATGCAGTCTCCATAGTGGTCATGGGCGTGCTCGCTATACTGGAAATTTTTATTTTTTGTCGCGTTCCCCTACAGTGGCATCAAGAGCCATGCTATGCGTAGATGCATGTTACGATCTAGAATACATGGAGATGTATGGGTATTGCATAATATAATTTTGTAGTAGATGAGATGTATTGCTGAAAATTATTTATGTAGGTGGCAGATGAAATCTGTTACCCGATATTCTTGTTGCTTCCCTAGAATTCGTGTATTTCTGATCTTGAAACGGCATGATGGAATTGCACAAAGTTCTGGCAATCCGTGATCCTTATTGATCAACGAAGTGCTATCAGTTCTTTGGGTTCCACCATAGTTTACAGAAAGATGAAGTTGTGCAGACAAAAGGGTAATGCAGATATGATCTGCACGGGGGTCATGCGTATGACGAAGTTTAGTATGGGGTTCGAGATTTTATTATCTCGTGCTTCATACACTCCGAAAAGTTAATCTAGCGACTTGAATAATCATACTTGATGATAAACGTTGGTAGCTGCGGTTTAAGTCAAAACCTTAGAAGCCACGTAAAATAAATTTTTGCATAAACCGATTAGAGGCGTCTAACTTGGTTTTGCAGGATGGTTTGCTTGTGATGTGGTATAGCAAGTCTTGTGTAAATTCGATTATGTATGAGATGACTATATGATGTAATTAACATGACTTGTGTGTCATGATTCAGCATGATGGCTGGAGCCATATGATTGTCACATTAATGACCTGCGTGTCAACCTTAAGTAATGCATTTATTTTATCTGCTATGGAGATAGCAATATTATCTGGTGCATCGACAAGGTGGTGGCACTCTTCGCAAAGGTGAACACCGACGCGAATGCCAAAGACGAAGAAACACTTGACTTCTCCGTCAGAAGAGGCTATACCATTACGTGCTATTATGAATAGCCTGAGATGTTTATCCCTCTCGATGCACCCTTCTTGATTGCGCGGTAGTCGCTTTTTATTTGGGTGATCTCTCACTTAAAATATCAAGTAGTTAGTGTTCTCCCAAGTGCAGCACCGTCACAACATCTATCCATTCGGGGTGCGCCATGGATGCATGGGTACGAACGATTGGAGAAATGAAAGGTGGGTGAGGTCAGATCTCGCAGCTAGATCACAAGGTTGTCTTTACGTTCATGGCAGGATCGTCCTGAGCTTGGAACACACGCATCGAAAGATGAACAGCAGTCACATAGACATGTGATTGGCAAGTTGGCCTACCAATTGAAATCCTCGTCATGGGATGATGATTCTATGACGTTGAATTGATATTTGGATCTTGAATCACTCAAAATCAATTTTGAGAGATATTGATTTGAGTGGGAGGACACTTTAGAATAAAAATGTTTATTCACTAGTGCAAATTTCTTTATAAACAAAATCTAAGTGAAACTTGTGTTTTCCGTTGTAGCAAATGGCTCGCAACACCGCGTTTAACTTAGGCCCGATGTTAGAGAAAGAGAAGTTAGCTACGATTGGAAACAACTGTGCAAATTGGGTCCATAACCTGAGGATTGTCCTCAGGAGCGCTAAGAAATTGTACGTGCTTGAAACTACTCTTCTAGCCAAACCGGCGGCAGAGGCCCCGGAAGATGAATGAAATGTGTGGGCCACTAAGGATCATGATCACAACTTAGTGTAGTTCCTCATGCTAGCTTGCATGAGTCCAGGGCTTCAAATATGTTTTGAATTCCATAAACCCCGTGGTATGATCCGGTAATTGGATGCTCTGTACAAGGAAACCGCAAAGTCTGAACGATTTGATATAATGAAGGCTTTGATGGAATGCAAGATGGCCGAGTGTAGTTCAGTTGGCGAACACGTGGTCAAAATGATTGGCTATTCTGAAAGGCTTAAAGCCCTAGAATTTCCACTTCCACCTGGCCATATGATGGACATGTTGCTTTCTTCACTCCCCCCGTCTTATGACGGTTTTTCCATGAACTACAACATGACAGGGATGGAGAAGACACCGGAAGAGGTGCTCGCCATGCTGAAAACTACTGAAGGAGGACTGCGAAAAAATCGCAAGCAAGTGTTGCTTGTGAATAAAACCGCCAGTTTCAAAAAGAAAGGAAAGCCAAAGAAGGGCAAGGGCGCCGGTAAGACCGGATCCCAAAGAAACTCTAAGGGCGGAGCCAAGAATGAAACTAAGTGCTTCTACTGCAATGGCACATGACACTGGAAGAGAAACTGCAAGAAGTATCTGGAAGATAAGAAGACCGAGAAAACCAGAAAAGGTATAATTGTTATACAGGTTAATTTCATTGATGTTTTGCTTGCTACCGAAAATTCTAAGTCTTGGGTATTTGATACCGGATCGGTTGCTCACATTTGCAACTCGATACAGGGCCTTCAGAAGGTGCGCAAGCTGGCAAAGAATGAAGTCATGATGCGCGTCAGAAACGGCGCTGGGACCGCTGCTCAAGCTGTCGGCATTATGCCTCTACATCTCCCTTCAGGATTTATCTTAGAACTATGTAACGGTTATTTTGTTTCACTGTTGTGTAGAAACATTGTCTTCGGATCATGTTTAGTACACGATGGGTATTCATACAAGTCCGAGAACAATGGTTGTTGACTTTATTGTAAGGATATGTTTTGTGGATTTGCACCCATTGTTGGGGGCCTTTTCATACTAAATCTTGAATGTGAAAATGATGTCTTTAACGTGAATGCTAAACACCTTAAGAAGGCTGATACCACCACCACTTGCTTGTGGCACTATCGTCTTGGCCACATCGGAAAGAAACGAATGCAAATACTCTAGAGAGATGGAGTTTTACCGTCCTTTGATTTTGAATCATTTAACACATGTGAAGCTTGTCTGATGGGGAAAATGACCAAGACGTCGTTCATGGGTCATCCTGAACGGGCGGGTGAATTATTGAGAATAATACATAGTGATGTATGTGGTCCAATGAGCACAGCCGCACGGGGTGGGTATTTCTACTTCGTGACTTTTACTGATGATTTAAGTCGGTATGGCTATATCTACTTAATGAAGAATAAGTCAGAAACCTTTGAAAAATTCAATGAATTTCAGAATGAGGTAGAAAATCATCGTAACAAAAAGATTAAGTTTCTGCGGTCTGATCGCGGAGGCGAATATCTCAGTCATGAGTTTGGCCAACATCTGAGTGATCGTGGAATCATTTCAAAGCTTACGCCTCCTGGAACTCCACAGAGAAACGGAGTATCGGAAAGACGTAACCGACCAGGTTTGTTAAGACGACACCACATGAGATGTCTCTTATAGATCTGCCAATATCTTTTTGGGGTCACGCACTAGAAACTGCAGCTCACACACTAAATAGAGCACCGTCTAAGTTTGTTAAGACGACACCACATGAGATGTGGAATGGGAATAAACCCAGTTTGTTGCATCTTAAAATTTGGGGATGTGAGGTACATATAAAACGTTTGCAACCTACCAAACTCGATCCCAGATCAGACAAGTGTAACTTTTTAGGTTATCCAAAAGAAACAATTGGGTATTCCTTCTACCTACCCTCCGAGCACAAAGTTTTTCTCGCTAAAAGCGGGGTCTTCCTTGAGAAAGAATTTCTCGACAAAGAATTAAGTGGGAGGACAACACAACTTGATGAGATTAGTGAATCTTCGGCAACTGTTGATATGGCTAAGGAACCGGAAGAAATTCAGCTAATTCCCTGCAACTGAGCCAGAAGTTGTCGCATATGACACGGAGACTTCAGACAATGTTGTAACTGAACCGCGCAGATCACGTAGGGCTATCCAGCCACCTGAGTGGTTTCATAATGAAATCTTCATTCTTGAAGACGATGAACCTGCGCACTACAAGGAAGCGATGGCGAGGCCCAGCTCAAAGGAATGGCACAAAGCCATGAAATCCGAAATGGAATCCATGTACGAAAACCAAGTTTGGAACTTGGAAGAACTTCGAGAAGGAGTAAAGCCGATTGGTTGTAAATGGATTTTCAAAAGGAAGATGGACACCGATGGTAACATTACTATCCACAAAGCTAGACTTGTCGGGAAAGGGTTCGCACAAGTTCCAGGAGTAGACTACGACGAGACTTTCTTACCCGTAGCTTTTCTTAGGTCTGTTCGGATATTACTAGCAATTGCTGCTTATTTCGATTATGAAATATGGCAGATGGATGTCAAAATGGCTTTCCTAAATAGAAACCTCAAAGAGGATGTATACATGATACAGCCAGAAGGTTTTGCCGTTCATAAGGATACTGGAAAGGTATGCAAACTTTAGAAAGCCATTTATGGTCTGAAGGAAGCGTCAAGGAGCTGGAATATTCGTTTTGATGAAGTGGTCAAAGAATTTGGCTTCATCACGAATGACGAAGAATCTCGTGTTTACAAGAAGTTTAGTGGGAGCGCAAAAGCATTTCAAATCTTGTATGTGGATGACATATTATTGATTGAAATGACGTGAATTTTCTTAGCGAAATAAAAGACTCATTGAAGAAGAGTTTTTCAATGAAAGACTTAGGTGAAGTGGCATATGTATTGGGCATCAAAGTCTATATAGATAGATCAAAACGCTTGATAGCGCTTAGCCAAAGCACGTACATTAAACAAGGTGTTGAAAAGGTTCAACATGGATAAATCCAAGAAGGGCCTTCTCCCCATGTCACCTGGCACAGTGCTTTGCAAGAATCAGTGTCCTCGGACTCTCGATGAGCGAGCACAAATGAATGATGTTCCATATGCCTCGGCAGTTGGTTCTATCATGTATGCCATGCTATGTACAAGACCGGATGTCTATTATGCGCTAAGTGTTAGCAGCCGGTACCAAAGTGATCCAGGATTGGAACACTGGGCCGCAGTCAAGGGTATTCTTAAGTACCTCAGAAGGACCAAGGATTTACTCTTTGTGTGTGGAGGTGATGAAGAGCTCATTGTAAGTGGTTACACTGATGCAGGCTTCATGACTGACCCAGATGACTTCAAATCTCAATCAGGCAATGTTTTCATATTGAACGGTGGCACAGTAGATTGGAAAAGTTCCAAACAAAAGACTGTGGCGGATTCTACGACGGAGGCGGAATAAGTTGCTACTTCAGAAGCCTCCAAGGAGGCGGTATGGATCAAGCAATTTCTTGAATACCTTGGTGTGGTTCCTAGTGCCTAGGACCCGGTGGAGATCTATTGTGATAATAGTGGCGCCGTGGCTCAGGCAAGGGAGCCAAGTTCGCGCCATAAGACAAGACATATTGAACGCAAATATAAACTCATTCGACATCATTCGACATCATGTCGAAGTGGGTTTAGTGAAAGTATGAAAAGTTCACACGGATCTGAACGTGTCAGACCCGATGACAAAGCCTCTACCACGAGCAAAGCATGAGCAGCACCAGATAGCCATTGGTGTTAGGGAAGCCATGTAACTGGATTATGACTCTAGTGCAAGTGGGAGTCTGTAGGAGATATGCCCTAGAGGCAGTAATAACAGTTATTTTGTATCTCCAAAGTTTGTAATGAATGTTTAGCTTCCATGCTATAACTGCAATGATTCTCTAGTCTGCATTATCCACCAAGCTCGGAGGGAAACTCATGTGCATGTGTGGTGTACTAAACGGTAAAATGTATTCCTAGTCTTGCCTCTAAGACTGGCTCATGTATTGCACGATGATCCTGTTTTCCTAATCATGGGCATGTCTATACTGGCAATTTTGAGGGCACGATGTTCGTAGAACACTTGTGTTGAATCGACCCAAATTGATGTTATGCTATGAGATTCTTTTCGTCACAAGTTTATGGTTAATATCACAGAGATAGTTAATGTTTGCATAATTCCTCGGACCATGAGAGTATCGAGTTCCTTCATGCTTGCTTCGTGAACTTTGGGTTTTGTTAAACGTCATCCGTAACTGGGTGGCTATTACGGCGGCTAACGGGTTCACGAAAAAGTATGGCAAGTAACAAGATAGCTCAAGATTGGGATTTGCTCCTCCGACGATGGAGAGATATTCTCGGGCCCTCTCGGTGTTACGGTATCCATAATCGTCTGGCCAGACACCTTGTGATTTGATCCTTGGGATGCCGGAACACGGAAATGAGAAAAGAGAACAAAACCGGCAACGAGGTAACTCGCATGGTGGAAAAATTGTTCATCCATGGGGATGCAATCAATCTCACCTCGGTTGTTTGTGACATATCGCGAAGCAACAGGAATAGCTCACTGCATCTGGAGGTTCACTCGAATACTTATTCGTGTGGGTATAGGGGTCAATATGGGTGTCCACGGCTCCGATGTTGATCATTGATCGGAAGGGGTTCCGGGTCATGTCTATACTTCACCGAACCTATAGCGTCACACGTTTAAGGGTCATCTATCTGCTGAATACTAGAAAGGGAGTCTGAGAGAAAGTCACCGAAAAAGTTTCGGACAGCGGAAAAGCTCCGTAGAGAGAGGTCATCGGATGAGTTTTGATGAAACCGAAAAGTTGTTTCGGGATATACTATTAAGTCAAATTGGTTTAGGCACATGCATGATACATATTGGAGGGTGCCAGAATCATTCTGGAAACTTTTTGGAATTTTTCGGGATAAAAACTGGAAATGTTTCAGAGTTGCCGGAGCCACTTCAGATGCGTTTCACAGATGAAAATCACTAAACCAAAATTGTTTCGGAATGCGTTGAAAATTATTTTAGTGGGTATTGGAAATGTTCTAATACCACATAAATATTTTCAGTTTGAATGGACGCTGAAAAAAGTCGTCTTGAATAGTGAAAATCACTTTATGGATATTTTTTTGGAAAGCCACCTTTTAGGGCTTTTGCAAAAGGGCTTCTAGAAGGGCTTGGGGCCCAAGGAAGCCCCTCATGGGGGCCCCCAAGGGGGTGGCCGGCCAAGCATGGTGGAGCTCCATGGAGCTCCACATGGCATCCCATTTTGCCCATAAACCCCTCATATGTGACCTAAAGCATGTGTTTTTTTGGTAATTTGTGGAGGCACACTACCCCTTTGTTTTCCTATAAATAGAGGGGGTGAGGGCTGCCATCTCTTCATCCCTTGCTCTCATACACATGCCATGACTCTTCTTGCTTCTCTCTCCCTTCGAGCGAAATAGTTTCGTAGAGCTGAAAGGCTGTCTGGGTTCCGGCAGGAACTAGTTCTGGACGGCGAAGCCCTGCAGGATAGCTGACACCGTATGTGTGCAACCCCATAGAGAGATTGTAGTTTCAATATTTTGCCTGAGGGGCTGTTCGAGTATCCTCCCGCTGTCCGAGTTACCGTCCAAGTTTCGAGGGTCCTCCCGAAGGGCTGTCCGCGACATCGTCCGGGGGACTGTCCGACCGCCTCCTGAAGGGCTGTCCGGAGAGGGAGTACATCCTCATGATTGGGAGGTTGTAAATCCTAGCTGTGGGGATCTGCACCGATGATCTCCACTAACTCTTCTTCCGCTGCGCTACGAGTCGGTACAGATCAGATCAAACCTTGTATGCAGTCTCCATAGTGGTCCTGGGCGTGCTCGCTATACCGGACATTTTTATTTTCTGTCGCGTTCCCCTACAGTGGCATCAAGAGCCGTGCTATGCGTATATGCAGGTTACGATCTAGAATACATGGAGATGTATGGGTATTGCATAATATAATTTTGGAGTAGATGACATCTATTGCTGAAAATTATTTATGCAGGTGGCAGATGAAATCTGTTACCCGATATTCTTGTTGCTTCCCTAGAATTTGTGTATTTCTGATCTTGAAATGACATGATGGAATTTCACAAAGTTCTGGCAATCCACGATCCTGATTGATCAACGAAGTGCTATCAGTTCTTTGGGTTCCACCATAGTTGAGGGAAAGATGAAATTGCGCAGACAAAAGGGCAATGCAGATATGATCTGCACGGGGGTCATGCGTATGACGAAATTTAGTATGGGGTTCGAGATTTTATTATCTTGTGCTTCATACATTCTGAAAAGTTAATCTAGCGACTTGAATAATCATACTTGATGATAAACGTTTGTAGCTGCGGTTTAAGTCAAAACCTTAGAAGCCACGTAAAATAAAATTTTGCATAAACCTATTAGAGGCGTCTAACTTGGTTTTGCAGGATGGTTTGCATGTGATGTGGTATAGCAAGTCTCGTGTAAATTCGATTATGTATGAGATGACTATATGATGTAATTAACATGACTTGCATGTCATGATTCGGCATGATGGCTGGAGCCATATGATTGTCACGTTAATGACCTGCGTGTCAACCTTAAGTAATGCATTTATTTTATCCGCTATGGAGATAGCAATATTATCTGGTGCATCGACAAGGTGGTGGCAATCTTCCAAAGGTGAACACCGACGCGAATGCTGAAGACGAAGAAACACTTGACTTCTCCGTCAGAAGAGGCTATACCATATCATGCTATTATGAATTACCTGAGATGTTTATCCCTCTTGATACACCCTTCTTGATTGCGCGGTAGTCGCTTTTTATTAGGGTTATCTATCGCTTAAAATATCAAGTAGTTAGTGTTCTCCCAAGTGCAGCACCGTCACAACATCTATCCTTTTGGGGTGCGCCATGGATGCATGGGTATGAGCAATTGGAGAAAAATGAAAGACGAGTGGGGTCAGACCTCACAGCAAGATCACTTGGTTGTCTTGATGTTCATGGCAGTATCGTCCTGAGCTCGGAACACACACATCAAAAGATGAACAAGAGTCACATAGAGATGTGATTGGCAAGTTGGCCTACCAATTGAAATCCTCATCATGATATGATGATTCTATGACGTTGAATTGATATTTGGATCTTGAATCACTCAAAATCAATTTTGAGAGATATTGATTTGAGTGGGAGCACACTTTAGAATAAAAATGTTTATTCACTAGTGCAAATTTCATTATAAACAAAGTCTAAGTGAAACTTGTGTTTTCCATTGTAGATCAATTGGCTCGCAACACCGCGTTCAACTTAGGCTCGATGTTAGAGAAAGAGAAGTTAGCTACGACTGGAAACAACTATGCGGACTGGGTCCGTAACCTAAGGATTGTCCTCAAGAGCGCTAAGAAATTGTACGTCCTTGAAACTGCTCTTCCAGCCAAACCAGCGGCAGAGGCCCCGGAAGATGAACGAAATGTCTGGGCCACTAATTAAGGATGATGATCACAACTTAGTGTAGTGCCTCATGCTAGCTTGCATGAGTCCAGGGCTTCAAAAACGTTTTGAATTCCATAAACCCCGTGATAGGATCCGGGAATTGGATGCTCTGTACAAGGAAACCGCAAAGTCTGAACGATTTGATATCATGAAGGCTTTGATGGAATGCAAGATGGCCAAGGGTAGTTCAGTTCGTGAACGCGTGGTCAAAATGATTGGCTATTCTGAAAGGCTTAAAGCCCTGGAATTTCCACTTCCACCTGGCCATATGATGGACGTGTTGCTTTCTTCACTCCCCCCATCTTACGATGGTTTTTTCATGAACTACAACATGGCAGGGATGGAGAAGACACTGGAAGAGGTGCTCGACATGCTGAAAACTACAGAAGGAGGACTGCGGAAAAATCACAAGCAAGTGTTGCTTGTGAATAAAACCGTCAGTTTCAAAAAGAAAGGCAAGCCAAAGAAGGGCAAGGGCGCCGGTAAGACCGGCTCCCAAAGCAACTCAAAGGGCGGAGCCAAGAATGAAACTCAGTGCTTCTACTGCAAGGGCACACGACACTAGAAGAGAAACTGAAAGAAGTATCTGGAAGATAAGAAGACCGGGAAAACCGGAAAAGGTATAATTGTTATACAGGTTAATGTCATTGACGTTTTGCTTGCTAGAGAAAATTCTAAGTCTTGGGTATTTGATACCGGATCGGTTGCTCAGATTTGAAACTCGATACAGGGGCTTTAGGAGGTGCGCAAGCTGGCAAAGAATGAAGTCGTGATGCGCGTCGGGAATGGCGCTGGGATCGCTGCTCAAGCCGTCGGCATTATGCCTCTATGTCTCCCTTCAGGATTTATCTTATAACTAAGTAACTGTTATTTTGTTCCACTGTTGTGTAGAAACATTATCTCCGGATCATGTTTAGTACACGATGGGTATTCGTACAAGTCTGAGAACAATGGTAGTTGACTTTATTGTAAGGATATGTTTTATGAATTTGCACCCATTGTTGGGGGCCTTTTCATACTACTAGTAAGTGTGCACGTGCAACGCACATCTAGATTAACATGACAATTATATGTGAAAATTCGTATGTAAAAGGATAATCTGATAGCAGCATGAAATATTTAAAATGAATTGTTGTATACAAAAAGTTGTTTTTTCACCAAAGAAAAGGTATTGCATTCATGTTTCAAACCATTAGTACCCTTTTTATTCTATGAATCTTGAATAACATGTTCAAGTACTCGGTTACAATCACTATTTAATGTTTCAATCAACCCAAGATCTACATCTATTGTTAGTAATATGATTATTCTCTTACAAGTCCAACTTCTCATAATCATCTTTCTATTTTGCTGTCATCATCGTCTCAACCAACGCCACTGAGTATCACACATTAGTAGAAAATGGACCATTAGTACCGGTTTGTAAGGGCCTTTAGTGCCGGTTATGGAACCGACACTAAAGTTTCGGCACTAAAGGCCCCCCCCCCTTTTAGTACCGGTTCGGCACGAACCGGCGCTAAAGTGCCACCACGTGGCGTGAGCTCGCGCCCTGGTACGGGGGACCTTTAGTACCACGTGGCGTGAGTCTGCACTTGTTGTTTTTCTGACAATAGTAGATGTCAATCCTATTAACCCTCAGGAGTTTAGCTTGAGCATGAAGTCACACATTTCACCGTTTGAGTTTGAAACTATTATTCTAAAAAAAAGTAATTATTTAGTAACGCTAATATATCTTGAATAAGTTTGACCATAGTTTGACCACAGTTTGACCATAGTTTGACCAGATTTGACCAAAATTCAAAAAATTGAAATAATTATTTAGTAACACTAATATTCTTGAATAATTATGTAGTAACACTAATATTTCTTGAATAAGTAGTTTGACCATAGTTTGACCAGATTTGAACAAAATTCAAAAAAACTGAGATACTTATTTAGTAACACTCTATATTTCTTGAATCAGTTGTTTGACCGGTTTGACAAGATTTAACCAAAATTCAAAAAAACATAAATTAGAGCATATCTTTTTTTCCTTTTACAATTTGTCATTTCAAAAATTGTCCTAAACCCTAAACCCGGGACTTAAAACGTCGGAAACTCTATGCTAAACAGTAAAAACTAAGGGTTTAGACCATAAAACCTAACCCTAAACGCTGAAATCTAAACCCTAGCACTAAACGCTAAAAACGTCCAAAAAACGTCTAAAACGCCCAAAAACTCTATTTTCCCTTTGGAATTTTGTGATTTTAAAAAATTGTCGAAACAGAAAACTTGTTGTTTTAGCGGATCAATCTTTTTGTTCTGCAAATTTTGATATATTATATGTATTTTTCTGAATTAGGATGATTTAGTTATGATTTTTTCAAGTTTGAAAATTGCCCTATAGTGCCGGTTTGTGTCTCCAACCGGTACTATAGGTCAGACCCCTTTAGTACCGGTTCATGGCACGAACCGGTACTAAAGGTTAGACCTTTAGTACCGGTTCGTGCCACGAACCGGTACTAAAGGTGATCGTGGGGCCCCGGCCTGACGCCAGCCTGCCACCACCCCTTTAGTACCGGTTCGTGCCACGAACCGGTACTAAAGGTTCAACACGAACCGGCATTAATGCAAATCCGTTCGAATCGGCACTAATGGTACCATTAGTACCGGCTCAAATACAAACCGGCACTAATGTGCTTCACGTTTGACCCTTTTTCTACTAGTGACAGCTCTATGGAGTAGGGGAACATCCACTCTGACCTATGGTGTACATGGCGAGCTTCTTCAAATAGAAGGCCAACAATAATGCCCCTCCCAGCATAAGTTTGGTTGCTTAGCGGACATCCCAGATATTAGAAATAGATTCCTAACTCACCTACAAGTCAGGCTATAGTTCCAAGGAGTACTGCAATGTGACCATTAAATTAAATAATTGAATAAATACTGGAATATGAAGATTGCAAGTGAACTATGAAGACAAAAATTAGTTAATGCTTGCTGAGCTTGGGTAGGTAGTTGCATTTTCAATACCAGCTATCATATGGATAACCGCATACAAGCGCAAGAGAAAGAGGAAGTGACTCAACAATAATAATTGGCCTTAAATAACAACAATCTCTTCCCACTCAACTTCCGGCCTTTTAGCCCGCCAAAAAGAAATTTTCAACTTACAAATATCGATTTTGACTAAATTTCAGTAGATGACTACAATGGCAAGTGGATGTGTAGTAGTAGTAGAGCCATGGTTCCTAAACATGCCATGTGATCCGAATATATAGTCTTGGATGTCGACATCTTTTCACCAACAATATGGCAAAGCCTTGCATCACAACTCGACACCTCTCTGTGAAAAGAGTACAGGCTAAGCAACAAATAAAATGTCAGAGGTGGTTAGACAGGCATTGAAGAAGAGAATCATTTTTATTGGATAGTATGGTAGGATAACATAAAGCTTAGAGAATCATAATATTCCCCTCAATTGTTACCACAGTATTGAAGAACCATGTACTGACTATGAAGTATTGGTCGATACTAAAAGATGAAGTTGTATAGTAGAGGAACAACAGTCAAACCTGTTAAACACAAGATAAGTAAAGAAGAACCTATAGACAGAACGTCTTGCAAACTGGACAATGTATTTGTCACATAAATAGCCAAAATGACTGCATGACCATATGTAAAAACTGCACAATGGAAATTCCATAATTCAGTCACAAGAAAACTTCAGCAAACCAACATTTAGTTATTTAAATCAAAGTTCAGCTTATTTACTGCAGAAGTGGCGCTTGGATTAAGCATTTTAAAAACATGCATGCAAGGCTGCCAATACCCATCGGCAGGCCAACATATAAGAACAAATTATGCTTCTTGTATTGTAGATATTCATATAAGCATGTACTGAATTTTTCTGTGCAGAAAATGATTTGCCGTGGATTGTCAAAGAGATTTTGTATAGTCCTTACATTCAAATAGTCTAAAAACTAACATAAAAATGCAGTAATCCATTGGCATAATGCACTCCATAGAATCATACTGTACATTTTAGGACCGAGCTAAAAAAAGGAGAAACCATAAAATCATACCGTACAAGATGCTGATCCTCAGTCAACAACAGATCAAATGATATTCAAATTCTCTTTAGGAAATAAAAAATAATACTTACCTGCAGAAAAACAATGGATCGACACTCGATATTGAACAGAGTATATTCTCATCTTCAAATGAATGCAGAAATAAATACTGTGTAGGTTTTGAAGTACAATGATGCTTAAATCAACTCTCTTTTTTCTTGCAACAAACAAATTCTTGATTCATCGGCAAGCTTCGAAACAAAATTCAATTTATTTACATTGAAAGCTGGATGCAAGATGTGTGATTTTCCATCTCTGCATATGAGGGCATAACCTAAAATAATGCACCTAGGAACATAAGAAAGATCAACGACGAAACATTTATTCTTCTTCTTTGTAAAGGCCAAAGGCACTCCATGAACTCAGACTCTGCATGCAGTTCCGGCGGAAGGGAAAAGCACAAAAGCTACCTCTAAAAGACTCCCGCTTGAAGGGTCAATAAGAATTAAGAAAGGATTTCCTCCTGCAGTATAATAGAGAACCTGATGGGTGGATAAAGAACCTGAATGGTTTTTGTTCATCTGCATAACACATACACTGCAGTTTATGAGAAACCCCCAAAAAATTATATCACCCAAGAGAGGCATGAGCTAGCGTACATTTGCGACCGAAAATAATAGATGCGCCGACCCAGATCACGAGTCAAAGCACATGAACAGGTCTATAATAAAAAACGAAGAATTCCACCTGTATATCTGTGAACGGGGCAACCAGGGGCGGCCAAACATAGGCACACTTCGATTGTTGTTAGAAATAAGCCACACCACCACCGGTGACCAGCATGTGTGCGTGTGTTGGTCGAGCGAGGACGCCGGTGCGTGGCCGCGTCCGTGGCCGTGGCGAGTGGAGTCTCCGTGCGGCAGTTCCTACATGCATGCTGCGTGGCAGCGTGGGCGCTGCGTCTACTGCTGGCTACAAAGCCGGTGACGTCCAGGTTGTTAGTAGCGTGCATGTAGCTAGGAATTAGCTAGGTAGTTAGTGCATGGGTTAGTGGCCGATCTGGGCGGCTGGGCTGCGCGTGCGTCTACATATTGAAGTGGCCGTGGTGCTGCTGTGTAGAAGAGCCAGAGAGGGATGTAGCCTCTCGGAGTGTATGTGTGCTCGCCATGGGGTGGTGTGTGTGTGGCTGAGTTTGTGCTCAGGAGGGAAATACAAGCGACCGTTCGTGCGGCCGGCGGCGTACGTGCGCCGGGCAAAATCTTCTTGTGTTCTCCTCGTTCTTTCTTCTACGTCCGAGAGAGAGAGCTCAGATGAGGAGGAGAGATAGGGCTAGACAACAACAATTGGTATCATGAGCTGGTTCATCTTAGGCTTCGTTCTTCTTGCGGGAGGCGTGCATGCGGTGGCGGAGTTCGCCGGCGGCTGCGCGATGCTCCGGGCCGTGTGTCGGCCTATGGAGGTGCGCGGCGCGGCGAGGAGGCCGTGGCTGCGGCGGCACGGTGAAGAGGCCGCGGAGGACCTGTGTGGTGGCGGCTTCAACGACGACGACGGCGTGGCGAGCGCGTCGTGGCGGCTCGGCGCGACAACGGTGAAGGCGCGTGGCACAGAGCCGCGGCGCTCGTGTCGGATGCGTCAGGCGCGTGTATGGGCGCGCGCCGGGCGTGTCAGGCGCGGCGGGACCGTGGTGTAGGGTGGTCGTTGGCGAGCGGGGGTGTGCGCGTTGAGCTGGTCCATCGCGGGCTCGCCGCGCCCAGACGTGTGCGTGCATGTCGAAGGGGGCGTGAGCAGAGCAGGCGGGACGGTCACTCGACGTGGGCTGGGACGTGGGTGCGTGCCCGTCGCATTCCTGGATATAAAACCCCCGTGTATGTTGTAATGACAATGCCTGGAGTCGAGTTCGAGCTTGAGGGAATCAAGGCCGTTGGTGCGTCAGGAAAAGAAGCTGCGGCGTGTGTCGCCGGAGATGAAGAAGGGCGTTCTCCGTGGCAGTTAACGAGAGGCCGGAGTCCTGTCAGGATGGGCGACGAGGTCGTGACTTAGAGTGGAGAATGTTAGAAATAAGCCACACCACCACCGGTGACCAGCATGTGTGCGTGTGTTGGTCGAGCGAGGACGCCGGTGCGTGGCCGCGTCCGTGGCCGTGGCGAGTGGAGTCTCCGTGCGGCAGTTCCTACATGCATGCTGCGTGGGCGCTGCGTCTACTGCTGGCTACAAAGCCGGTGACGTCCAGGTTGTTAGTAGCGTGCATGTAGCTAGGAATTAGCTAGGTAGTTAGTGCATGGGTTAGTGGCCGATCTGGGCGGCTGGGCTGCGCGTGTGTCTATATATTGAAGTGGCCGTGGTGCTGCTGTGTAGAAGAGCCAGAGAGAGATGTAGCCTCTCAGAGTGTATGTGTGCTCGCCGTGGGGTGGTGTGTGTGGCTGTGTTTGTGCTCAGGAGGGAAATACAAGCGGCCGTTCGTGCGGCCGGCAGCGTACGTGCGCCGGGCAAAATCTTCTTGTGTTCTCCTCGTTCTTTCTTCTACGTCCGTGAGAGAGAGAGAGCTCAGATGAGGAGCAGAGATAGGGCTAGACAACAACAATTGTCGCATGTGGAAATCGAACAGCTGGAGAGAACAATCCTGTGACCGAATGCAAATAAGAATCATTAGAATGAACTCGTAGAACAGGAAGAACGTCATGCTGTATCACACGATTTTTGTTGACGTGTTTTGGAAATTTAGATTTGCATCAATGAAGTTTACCATAACACATCCTATCCCCTTGATCTTGTAAGGATAAGTATGCACATCGATGAACCACCACCTCCGTGTACATCGTTGCCCCGCTGGCCCGGCCGTGATGCGCTCGTCGATGCGCTGGACTTATGCGCTCTGCCGAGCCCTACTCGCGCTCAGCAGCCTGCCTGTTAGAGCCGCTCCATATGCCGCAAGACCGCCATTGCCGCAGCCCTGCAGCCCATCGCCGCTCGTGTCGACCCGCTGCTGTTTGCGAGCTGCTGCATACGCGCCATGCGCTACCGTGCGAGCCGTGTCATGGCCACGCAGCTGCAGCCGAACTCTCGCATCCCACACATCGGGCAGCGCCGATCCAGCGGAGGGCGAGCATCGGGCGTTGGCGGTCGAGGCGATGTAGTGGAGGGGGATGCTGGTGGCGATTGAGGTGAGGTGCGAGTTGCAGCGACCAGAGGAGGGCAGCGAGTCGTGACTGTGGAATTGAGATCGTAGACGCGGCGGCGGCGGCGCTCGACGGGGAGAGGAAGAACGCGAGGTTTGGGAAAGGTTGGACGAAGGGCACAGGCCTGATTGCGGACCTTTCTGGTTGTCGTTACTTTTTTTTCTTGTAGCTGTGCGTACGTGGGATTGGGATGGCAAAGTTTTCGTTCGTCAAGGGAATATGTTTGCTTGTTTAATAGTATATGTTTAATAGTATAAATATAGAAATTTTGAATGTGAAAATGATGTCTTTAACGTGAATGCTAAACGCCTTAAAAAGGCTGATACCACCACCACTTACTTGTGGCACTGTCGGCTTGGCCACATCAGAAAGAAACGCATGCAGAGACTCCAGAGAGATGGAGTTTTACTGTCCTTTGATTTTGAATCATTTGACGCATGTGAAGCTTGTATGATGGGGAAAATGACCAAGACGTCGTTCACGGGTCATCCTGAACAGGCGGGTGAATTATTGGAAATAATGCATAGTGATGTATGTGGTCCAATGAGCACAGTCGCGCGGGGTGGGTATTTCTATGTCATGACTTTTACTGATGATTTAAGTCGGTATGGCTATATCTACTTAATGAAGCATAAGTGGGAAACCTTTGAAAATTCAAAGAATTTCAGAATGAGGTAGAAAATCATCGTAACAAAAAGATCAAGTTTCTGCGGTCTGATCGCGGAGGCGAATATCTCAGTCATGAGTTTGTCCAACATCTGAGTGACCGTGGAATCATTTCATAGCTTGCGCCTCCCGGAACTCCACAGAGAAACGGAGTATCGAAAATACATAACCGAACCCTGTTGGACATGGTAAGGTTGATGATGTCTCTTACAGATCTGCTGATATCTTTTTGGGGTCACGCACTAGGAACTGCCGCTCAAACACTAAATAGAGCACCGTCTAAGTTTGTTAAGACGACACCACATGAGATGTGGAATGGGAAGAAACCCAATTTGTCGCATCTTAAAATTTGGGGATGTGAGGTACATGTAAAACATTTACAACCTACCAAACTCGATCCCAGATCAGACAAGTAGGTTATTCAAAAGAAACAATTGGGTATTCCTTCTACCTACCCTCCGAGAACAAAGTGTTTGTCGCTAAAGGCGGAGTCTTTCTTGAGAAAGAATTTCTCGCAAAAGAATTAAGTGGGAGGACAGTACAACTTGATGCGATTAGTGAATCTTCGACAACTGTTGATATGGCTAAGGAACCGGAAGAAATCTCGCTAATTATCCCTGCAACTGAGCAGGAAGTTGTCGCATATGATGCGGAGACTTCAGACAATGTTGTAACTGAACCGCGCAGCTCAGGTAGGGCTATCCAGCCACCTGAGTAACCGCGCAGCTGAAATCTTCATTCTTGAAGACGATGAACCTGCGCACTACAAGGAAGCGATGGCGGGGCCCAGCTCAAAGGAATGGCACAAAGCCATGAAATCCGAAATGGAATCCATGTACGAAAACCAAGTTTGGAACTTGGAAGAACTTCCAGAAGGCGTAAAGCCGATTGGTTGTAAATGGATTTTCAAAAGGAAGACGGCCGCGGATGGTAACACTACTATCCACAAAGCTAGACTTTTCGGTAAAGGGTTCACACAAGTTCCAGGAGTGGACTACGACGAGACTTTCTTGCCCGTAGCTATGCTTAGGTCTGTTCAGATATTACTAGCAATTGCTGCTTATTTCGATTATGAAATATGGCAGATGGATGTCAAAACGGCTTTCCTAAATGGAAACCTCAAAAGAAGATGTATACATGATACATCCAGAAGGTTTTGTTGTTCATAAGGATGTTGGAAAGGTATGCAAACTTCAGAAAGCCATTTATGGTCTGAAGCAAGCGTCAAGGAGCTGGAACATTCGTTTTGATGAAGTGGTCAAAGAATTTGGCTTCATCGGGAATGACGAAGAATCTCGTGTTTACAAGAAGTTTATTGGGAGAGCAAAAGCATTTCAAATCTTGTATGTGGATGAAATTTTATTGATTGGAAATGACGTGAATTTTCTTAGCGAAATAAAAGACTTATTAAAGAAGAGTTTTTCAGTGAAAGACTTAGGCAAAGCGGCATATGTATTGGGCATCAGAATCTATAGAGATAGATCAAAATGCGTGATAGTGCTTAGCCAAAGCACGTACATTGACAAGGTGTTGAAAAGGTTCAACCTGGAGAACTCCAAGAAGGGCCTTCTCCCCATGTCACCTAGCACAGTGCTTTGCAAGAATCAGTGTCCTCGGACTCTCGATGAGCGAGTACAAATGAATGATGTTTCATATGCCTCGGCAGTTGGTTCTATCATGTATGCCATGCTATGTACAAGACCGGATGTTTCCTATGCGCTAAGCGTTAGCAGTCGGTACCAAAGTGATCCAGGATTGGAACACTGGGCCGCAGTCAAGGGTATTCTTAAGGACCTCAGAAGGACCAAGGATTTACTCCTTGTGTATGGAGGTGATGAAGAGCTCATTGTAAGTGGTTACACTTATGCAGGCTTCATGACTGACCCAGATGACTTCAAATCACAATCAGGCTATGTTTTCATATTGAACGATGGCGCAGTAGATAGGAAAAGTTCCAAACAAAAGACTGTGGCGGATTCTACGACAGAGGCGGAATATGTTGCTACTTTAGAAGCCTCCAAGGAGGCGGTATGGATCAAGCAATTTCTTGAATACCTTGGTGTGGTTCCTAGTGCCTAGGACCCGGTGGAGATCTATTGTGATAATAGTGGCGTCGTGGCTCAGGCAAGGGAGCCAAGTTCGCGCCATAAGACAAGACATATTGAACGCAAATATAAACTCATTCGACATCATGTCGAAGCGGGTTTAGTGAAAGTATGAAAAGTTCACACAGATCTGAACGTGTCAGACCCGATGACAAAGCCTCTACCACGAGCAAAGCATGAGCAGCACCGGATAGCCATTGGTGTTAGGGAAGCCATGTAACTGGATTATGACTCTAGTGCAAGTGGGAGTCTGTAGGAGATATGCCCTAGAGGCAGTAATAACAGTTATTTTGTATCTCCAAAGTTTGTAATGAATGTTTAGCTTCCATGCTATAACTGCCATTATTCTCGAGTCTGCAATATCCACGAGGCTCGGAGGGAAACTCATGTGCATGTGTGGTGTACTAAACGGTAAAATGTATTCCTAGTCTTGACTCTAAGATTGGCTCATGTATTGCATGATGCTCCTGTTTTCCTGATCATGGGCATGTCTATGCTGGCAATTTTGAGGGCACGATGTTGGTAGAACACTTGTGTTGAATCGACCCAAATTGATGTTATGCTATGAGATTATTTTCGTCACAAGTTTATGGTTAATATCAGAGAGATAGTTAATGCTTGCATAATTCCTCAGACCATAAGAGTACCGAGTTCCTTCGTGCTTGCTTCGTGAACTTTGGGGTTTGTTAAACGTCATCCGTAGTTGGGTGGCTATTATGGCGGCTTACGGGTTCACGGAAAAGTATGGCAAGTAACAAGATAGCTCAAGATTGGGATTTGCTCCTCTGACGATGGAGAAATATTCTCGGGCCCTCTCGGTGTTACGGTATCCATAATCGTCTGGCCAAACACCTTGTGATTTGATCACTGCGATGTCGGAACACGGAAACGAGAAAAGAGAACAAAACCGGTAACGAGGTAACTTGCATGGTGGAAAAATTGTTCGTCCACGAGGATGCAATAAATCTCACGTCAGGTGTTTGTGACATATCGCGAAGCAACAAGAATATCTCACTGCAACTGGAGGTTCACTCGAATACTTATTCGTGTGGGTACAGGGGTCAATATGGGTGTCCATGGCTCCGATGTTGATCATTGATCGGAAGGGGTTCCGGGTCATGTCTATACTTCACCGAACCTATAGGGTCACACGCTTAAGGGTCATCTATCTGCTGAATACTAGACAGGGAGTCTGGGAGAAAATCACCGAAAAAGTTTCGGACACCATAAAAGTTTCGAACAGCGAAAAAGCTTCGCAGAGAGAGGTCATCGGATGAGTTTCGATGAAACCAAAAAGTTGTTTCGGGATATACTATTAAGTCAAATTGGTTTCGGCACATGCTTGATAATTCTTGGAGGGTGCCAGAATCATTCTGGAAACTTTTTGGAATTTTCCGGGATAAAAACTGGAAATGTTCCGGAGCTGCCGGAGCCACTTCAAGTGCGTTTCGCAGATGAAAATCACTAAACTGGATTTTTTTCAGAATGCATTGAAAATTATTTGAGTGGGTATTGGAAATGTTCTAAGCCCACATAAATATTTTCAGTTTGAACGGACGCTGAAAAAAGTCGTCGTGAATAATGAAAATCACTTGATGGATATTTTTTTGGAAAGCCACCTTTTAGGGCTTTTGCAAAAGGGCTTCTAGAAGGGCTTGGGGGCCAAGGAAGCCCCTCATGGGGGCCCCCAAGGGGGTGGCCGGCCAAGATTGGTGGAGCTCCATGGAGCTCCACATGGCATCCCATTTGGCCCATAAACCCCTCATATGTGACCTAAAGCATGGTTTTTTTGTTAATTTGTGGAGGCACACTACCCCTTAGTTTTCCTATAAATAGAGGGGGTGAGGGCTGCCATCTCTTCATCCCTTGCTCTCATACACATGCCATGCCTTGTCTGGCTTCTCTCTCCCTCCCAGCGAAATAGTTTCGTAGAGCCGAAAGGCTGTCTGGGTTCCGGCAGAAACTAGTTTTGGACGGCGAAGCCCTGCCGGATAGCTGACATCATATGTGTGAAACCCCATAGAGAGATTGTAGTTTCAATCTTTTTCCTAAGGGGCTGTTCGAGTATCCTCCCGATGGGTTGTCCGAGTTACTGTCCAAGTTTCGAGGGTCCTCCCGAAGGGATATCCGCGACATCGTCCGGGGGACTGTCTGACCGCCTCCCGAAGGGCTGTTTGGAGAGGGAGTACATCCTCGCGGTTGGGAGGTTGTAAATCCTAGCTGCGGGGATCTGCACCGACGATCTCCACGGACTCTTCTTCCGCTGCGCTACGAGTCGGTACGGATCAGATCAAACCTTGTATGCAGTCTCCATAGTGGTCCTGGGCGTGCTCGCTATACCTGAAATTTTTATTTTCTGTCACATTCCCCTACACTGTCATTACGCCTCGCAACTGGGACATACATTTTGAAGTCATATGTGAAATAGATGATAACGTGGTAAGTGCAGTTTTGGACCAACAAGTAGGTAAGAAGTTTAATGTTATTTACTATGCTAGTCATACACTTACTTATGCTCAAAGAAACTATCACTGGTACAACGAGGTGCTATACAAACGGTTTTTAACCCATTTCCGCGACGGCATTTGGAACCGACGCCAAGTGAGTGTGGGCGATAGTGGGGTCCTTCCCACACGACCCAGAAACCGTCGGGGATGGGGAGCCTTGGTGCATACAGTTGTCCCTGTATAACCATTTCTGATATCTCGAATATCCCAAACATTTCATCATTGCTACTCGTTTGTGTTCGCATTGCCATCGTAGTCAGGGTTTTGTGGTTTTACCTAAAACTAGGCACATTCCAGGCACGTACCAAACTGGATCTACGTTTACGATGCCTGGCACATACAAACAGTTCATGATTGTAAACCGTCTACGATAAGTAGACAATCACACACATTTAGTTTTCCCGCACCGTTTGTGATAGAGTCTGACATCACACACGCTTTGCAAATGGCAAATGTGTGCATTGTTACATATGTTTCCTCTCCATGAACCGTGTCAGACTATGATGTATATCGCACACGCTGTGCTATATGTTTCCTCTCCGTGAACCATGTCGGATTATGATGTATATTACACACGCTCTACTTTATTGACCGTGTGCGCCGTACTGACCTACACACCCTAATTTAATTGCTGCTATTTAAAATTGTAGCTAATTTGAACTTGAAAGTTGGTTATAGCTTTGTTCATATCCATCAGGTTTAAACAACCAATGCATTATTCGATTCACAGGTACATATGTTCAAGAATTACATAAGTACCAAATAAAAATGATTAACAAGGGTTCTATACTTGTACTATTACAGATGATAAAGAAAGAGGCGACAGAAATTCTGGTTGCTGAACAAGGTGAAGCGGAATGGCCCTATTGTGCTCTCATGGATGCAGAAGGCACACACGACTCTAGTCCAACCCCTTGTGATGGTCGGCCGCCAATGATGTAGTTTGAGAGGTAATCTTGAGTAAACTGCTTCAGGATCCACTGCAAAGGAAAAAAGATTCAGACATTGTCATCTAACACAACTCATTACGGCCAGTAAAAAGAAGGCTACAAAGTTCTTACTTACCATCCTGCAGTTCACTGTTGTCTTGCATAAAGTGTAAACAAATAGTTCGATTGACATCTTTTGACCCATTTTAATAAAAATATTTATCAGTTTCCTCACTTGATGCTGGTTCATGAATAGCTCATTGCCCCATAGATAGAAAGGGTCGAAGTGTGGATCTTTGGCAATGACATATGTACCTAAAAGCACCTAGTTAATATTAGAAGCTAAACAACAATTGCAAAATGATGTAGTACAACATTCCCTCCATCCATTATATAAGATTTTATTACATGTATATCTAGACATCATCAGAACATTAAAGTAACACTCTTCCTTGTTGCTATGTAGTCTGGGATTGCATATTTAGTCATGTAGTACAATGCATGTTGCTATGTAGCCTCAGATATATTAAATATGGCCCTAGTTAACCTACTGATAAATGGGTTACAGCTATATTCAGTGAAATGTCCGATTCGACGATTAATCCCTTATCATCCCCCAGGCTATATGGTACCAGCTACCGACATCCTGAACAGTGAGTACATATAAGCAATGCGATGAAACTAACCTCGATGGTAAATAGCAGTGTTCTTTGTCCTGTATGAGTACATACGAAGGCATGTTAAGCACAACAGGCTAAACATCAACCAAATATATCCATGATAGACAACATAATCTACAAATGATAGCTTCAGTGTGCAGGTTTAAGCACGCTAGTTAAGCAAAACAAGAAGTGGAAAGGTGTGTTAACTGCATCAGACATAGCATTTAAAAACAAGCAAATAGTCATTCAAACTGGTATTGTGGAGATCTAAAGTACACTAGTTATTGTTAAAAAACGAAAAGGCATGTTAACTGCAACATCCTTAACAGCAACCAAATATCGTAATTTATAGTGGTATTGTTGAAACTGTTATTGATGAAATTTAACTACACGGCAAATAGTTGCACATATAGAGCATCACATTGTGAAGAACTGAAATAAACAAGGCATAAGGCCATCTCTAACCGATCCTTTAAAAGTTAACAAACTAAAACCCTTAGTTGAAATTGAGGAAATACCGCGGCAACTAAAATTTTTACTAGGCGGGAGTAACAAGGCAAGGCTACTGAAAATTTGGATCAAGGGTGAGCAGATATTTTTTAGATTGCAAGGGATGCAAAGGCAGGAGTAAAATGCTGGGGCAACTGAAAATTTGAATCAAGGGCGAGCATATATTTTTGAGATTGCGAGGGATGCAGAGGCGGGACTAACAAGGCGGGGCTACTGAATTTGAATCAAGGGCGAGCAGATATTTTTGAGATTGCGAGGGATGCAGAGGCGGGTGTAAAATGCCGGGGCTACTGAAAATTTGAATCAAGGGATTGAAGCAGATCGGGAGTAACAGACATTGCACACGGTCTGCACATACTAATCATGTGCTATCAAACATTAAAACATTCCAGGCGGTAGATATTTTCGAGATTAAGAGGCAGTAGATATTTTCGAGACCGGGAGGCAAGCCTCGTGGATCCCTATCTACTGTGCTGATGTGAGCGACTACAGGGAACGGGCGTGGCACATGGGTAGTCTGACCGAACTATGTCTGTTGCGTACCCAATCGCAGACGGCTTCTACATCCAACTCGTGTGTTGTTTATAAATTTGGCAAAATGAATAACGCGGGAGAGGGTCAGAACACGAACACACTTGCACGTTGACCAAATATATGAATGAAAATGGTGGTTTGATGTTCGAATACCCAATGCACAAGTTTGATGTGGCACCTGTCACACAAAAGCATAGTATTGCTAGTCAGCCACCCCCTACGAACCCCACTTCGTGTCGGTGGTAAGGGAATCCTAGCTATGAATGCATGCCCCCAAATAGGTAGGTATGAAATCTCACCCTACCGTAACACAAAACCTATAGGAGTCCATCATATATATATATATATGGTCAAACTTCCCCCTTCGCTTCCTGACAAAGGTGGACCGTGTGCCGACCCACAAATGTGTGCTTGCGGCGTGAGATGGGTGAGACCACATACGAACCACATGCGGGTGGCCCTACTATATGTATGAAAAGGGTGTGGTGTGATATTTAACTACCATTCACAACTTTGATGTGGCACATGTGCCTCGCAAATTAACCGGACTTCACCGACCCCACGAATGTTGCAGGTAGTGCGAAGTAGCCCCCCTCCCCCCACACACACGTCGGGGGGAGGGCATCTCACCAAGGCGTACTGTAACACGGACCAAGCAGAATCCAAGTTGGTCGTACAAACTCTCCCGCTCGTTGTTGGTCAAAGTGATGGACATCCACACGGCCCCGCAAAATGGGCTAGCTTGTTGCCAATAACCTCACGAGGGAGTATTGTATGAAGACAAACCCACTCTGTGCATGTGGCCCAAGTATGTATATGGAAGTGGTGTGTGTTGTGTTTGAATACCCAATGCACAAATTTGATGTGGCACCATGCTTTGGAACCGTAAAATCCCCACACTGAGCGAGGGTTCACCGCGCGTAGCATGCACTCAAACTTAATTAGGCTTGTAATGGTCGACCTACTATACGGTAACTCGAAGCAAAGAAGAAGAATCCACCCTGGTAACCTTTCTCGTCATTGGTCGAAATGATGGACGTCCCACACGGGCCTACGAATATATATAGGCTTGTCGCCCATAACCAAGCGAGTGAGAGTGTGTCCAAAGACAACCGTTGCATGTGTATGTCCTGAACATATTTATGGAGGTGTGTGATGCATGCATATGTGTTGAATTAATACCCGACCCAATGCACAACATTGATGTGGTGCATGCGTTGAAAATCGCAGAGGTCCCCACAGAAAGCAAGAGGTCGTTCATGACATGTCGTGTGCTCGCCCCCCCTTTGATCCAGCGGGATGGATTCATGTGTACACATGCGCTATTATATATATGTATCTCACATCATGATCTATATCATGAGACAAACAAAAAATTAATCCCTTCCTAAGTCAAATTAGTTAACCTCTCTTGCGCTGTCAGTGAAAGTGATGGACCAAGCAGGCCGACAGATGGAAGTATCGCCGATAACCGCGTGAGTGAGTGGCATATATAGGAGAACAACCATCGCGATTGCACGTGTGCCAAAACATATATATGGAGAGGTGTGTTGTGATGTTTTGAATACCTAATGCACAACTTTGTTGTGGCATTTGCCTTAAAAACCGCAAAGTCCCCACAAGAGTGAGGAATTCATGTGACACCTAGTGTATATATATATACATAATATGCTGGTCACCCCCCCTTCGACACGTACTATACACCTAGCTAGTAACACAACCCTAAAAGAATTAATCCTCCTTGTTCGTCAAACGTACCTCTCTCTCGCTGGGTCAAAGTGATGGACGACAAACTTGCGGGCCCAGCATAGAAGCGAAGCGTACGTCGCATGTGAGTGATCATCCTATATAGGACTACGTACCACCGTCTGCATGTGGCCTAAAGAGGTGTTTGTGTGACGTTTGAATACTCAATGCACAACTTTGATGTGGCACCACATATATAGGAAACCAAAAAGTCCCCACAGAGAGTGCGAGGTTCATGATGCGTGGTATGTGCTATATGTATGCCCTCATTCGGCGCGTCGTATATATGTACTTCTACTATATAGCACAAACCAAAAAAGAATCATTCCTTGATGGTCAAATTAACCTCTTTCTCGTTGGGTCAAAGTGATTGAGGACAACCTCGCATGCCCACAAATGGAACCGCCACACGCGAGTGGGTTTCTATAGGGCAACCACCGCCTGCATGGTATTGCGTGATGTTTGAATACCAATATAATGTACAACTTTGATGTGGCACTTGCCTTGGGAATCGGAAAGTCCCCACATGGAGCGAGGTTATGACATGCATATATATATATAGTATTCATGTTGCCCCCTCTTTGACATGTACATACTCCTACCATGCATATATGTAGCACAAACCAATAAAGAATCATCCTTGTTGGTCAAATTAACCTCTATCTCGTTGTAGCTGTCTCTAATGCATAACCCCAAAACGATAGTGTTAAATCGTTAAGAGACTTCATAGGTCGCACCATATCTAATAAAGTACGATCACAATATTCGGACACACCATTACACCGTGGTGTTTCCAGGTGGCGTGAGTTGTGAAACTATTCCATATTGTTCTAGTTGAAGGCCTAACTCTTAACTCAAATATTCGCTTATATATATATATATATATATAATATGCTGGTCACCCCCCCCCCTTCGACACATACTATACACCTAGCTAGTAACACAGCCCCAAAAGAATGAATCCTCCTTGTTCGTCAAACGTACCTCTCTCTCGCTGGGTCAAAGTGATGGACGACAAACTCACGGGCCCAGCATAGAAGCGAAGCGTACGTCGCATGTGAGTGATCATCCTATATCAGACTACGTACCACCGTCTGCATGTGGCCTAAAGAGGTGTTTGTGTGACGTTTGAATACGCAATGCACAACTTTGATGTGGCACCACATATATAGGAAACCAAAAATTCCCCACAGAGAGTGCGAGGTTCATGATGCGTGGTATGTGCTATATGTATGCCCTCATTCGGCGCGTTGTATATATGTACTTCTACTATATAGCACAAACCAAAAAAGAATCATTCCTTGATGGTCAAATTAACCTCTTTCTCGTTGGGTCAAAGTGATTGAGGACAACCTCGCATGCCCACAAATGGAACCGCCACACGCGAGTGGGTTCCTATAGGGCAACCACCGCCTGCATGGTATTGCGTGATGTTTGAATACCAATATAATGTACAACTCTGATGTGGCACTTGCCTTGGGAATCGGAAAGTCCCCACATGGAGCGAGGTTATGACATGCATATATATATATATAGTATTCATGTTGCCCCCTCTTTGACATGTACATACTCCTACCATGCATATATGTAGCACAAACCAATAAAGAACCATCCTTGTTGGTCAAATTAACCTCTATCTCGTTGTAGCTGTCTCTAATGCATAACCCCAAAACGAGTGTTAAATCGTTAAGAGACATCATAGATCGCACCATATCTAATAAATTACGATCACGATATTCGGACACACCATTACACTGTGGTATTTCCAGGTGGCGTGAGTTGTGAAACTATTTCACATTGTTTTAATTGAAGGCCTAACTCTTAACTCAAATATTCGCTTCTGCGATAAGATCGTAGAAACTTTATTTTCTTGTTACGATGATTTATGTGTGTGTAGGTACGAGGTGACTCGCGGGTGGTCTCGTACTGGATTGATACATTGGTTCTCAAAAACTGAGGAAAATACTTATGCTGCTTTACTGCACCACCCTTTTCTCTTCAAGGGAAAACCAACGCAGTGCTCAAGAGGTAGCAAGTTGCGAAACTATTCCACACTGTTTCAAATGAAGATCAAACTCATAACTCAAATATTCACCTCCACGATCAGATCGTAGAAACTTTGTTTTCTTATTGCGATGATTTTCCACTTTACTCTGAAATTCTTTGAACTTTTCAAATATTTCAGACTTATGTTTCATCAAGTAGATACACCCATATCTGCTCAAATCATCTGTGAAGGTCAGAAAATAACGATACCCGCCGCGAGCCTCAACACTCATTAGACCGCATACATCAGTATGTATTATTTCCAACAAGTCTGTTGCTCGCTCCATTGTTCCGAAGAACGGAGTCTTAGTCATCTTGCCCATGAGGCATGGTTCGCAAGCATCAAGTGATTCCAAAAGCCCATCAGCATGGAGTTTCTTCATGCGCTTTACACCAATATGACCTAAACAACAGTGCTACAAATAAGTTGCACTATCATTATTAACTTTGCATCTTTTGGCTTCAATATTATGAATATGTGTATAACCATGATTGAGATCCAACAAACCATTCATATTGGGTGTATGACCATTGAAGGTTTTATTCATGTAAACAGAACAACAATTATTCTCTGACTTAAATGAATAACCGTATTGCAATAAACATGATCCAATAATATTCATGCTCAATGCAAACACCAAATAATATTTATTTAGGTTCAACACTAATACCTAAGGTAGAGGGAGTATGCGATGGTGATCTTATCAACCTTGGAATCACTTTCAACACACATCATTGCCTCACCCTCAACTAGTCTCTGTTCATTTTGTAACTCCTGTTTCGAGTTACTAATCATAGCAACTGAACCGGTATCAAATACCCTGGGGTTACTATGAACACTAGTAAAGTATACATCAATAACATGTATATCAAATATACCTTTCACTTTGCCATCCTTCTTATCCGCCAAATACTTGGGGCAGTTCTGCTTCCAGTGACCAGTTCTTTTGCAGTTAGAAGCACTCAGTTTCAGGCTTGGGTCTAGCTTTGGGCTTCTTCATGGGAGTGGCAACTTGCTTGCCATTCATCTTGAAGTTGTAACATCCCAAATTTTCAATTTGAAATGTTATACATTAGATCATCACTGCATATCATATTTCATTTGCTTTTGGTTTGATCCCAGAAATTCTACGCAACTCAAGGACCCTCGGAGAGAGTTGGGGATTTCGTTATTTTCATATTTGAGTTTTCTCAAATTTTGAAAAAATAGGATCATTGATTTTATTTATTTGATCTTCAATTATTTCTATTATAAAAACTAGCAAAACATGCCCGTGCGTTGCAACGGAAGAAAAATAATATCACATATCCCTGACGAGCAAGTCCTAAGGCCTCAAGAATGTGCACCTCCCTATTTCAGCACCACTGCATTTTAAAAGTAATAGCTGGCTCAGTTATATTGGGTCAGATTCTAACTGGTTAATTCTTTTTTTGTGGTAAACGGTTTAATTCCTTTAAAAATTATAATAGTATTTTTATTCCTTTGAATAGTGAGGCTTATCTTTCAAGATGCTAGGATTGGATGGTGAACTTCGACATTACATCAACATTCAATTGTTTTCAGTGTGGTACACAAATTATTATTTTTGGAATGGTAAATAAATATCATAAGATTGTTTCTGGTCTATAAAAAAACTATCAAACTACTGGATGAGATGAATTGCTGAAAAATCTAGAACTATTCGACTGAAGCTACCAAAATTGATTCATGAAGTTGGCAAAAAGGGAATAAAATCTTCCAGTAGGTCGGTTCACATGAAATCAATCCACATATTTGGCATGTTGTGGATGGTTTACCTCTGTTAACTAAGAAAATTATATTACCAAAAATAGTTGATTTCATTCATCAAGGAAAAGCAAAACAAAATCAACCAAAAGGATCGCCATCCCTTCATCTGTCCTCTTATTATTCCCTCTCCCGGCCTTATGCCGATAAACATTACCTTTGCGGCCGGTGGAACACACAAGCACGCACGTACAATACACCAAAATCGTTCCTTTAATACCTCCCTGAAATCCAGTTAATTTAATTTAAATACCCAACCCTCTTTCCTTTATAATTTTTTTCTTGACAGGATCTTTCCTTATACTCCTCGAACGGAAGCCTCTTAATTTATTCTAGCGCTTTCCTTGTTATCTCCTATCTCAATTTCCTTCTCCAATCCTTTGCCTCGGTGTGGATTGGTTTCCTTATTATCCCCCGTCTCAATTCCTTTTCCTTCCTTATTATTTCCCTTGCCGCATAAATTTCTTTCTCAAATTTGCTTCGGCGTGGAAGGCTTTCCTTATCAGTATTCCCCATCTCAAATCCTTTTCTTTCCTTATTATTTATCTTGCTGCACGTTGCAACGTCGGCTGAAATCCTATATAAAGTGGCAAGGTGGGATTAATCAAAACACACGGCTAGCTCAGTTGGTAGCGGATTAATTACAGGACATGGAGGTTGCGAGTTTGAATTCCTGCAGTGGCAAATATATTTTATAACAGCCTTTTACCCATTTCATAATCTGATCGCATAGAATATAGTACTCATGTTGTAATTAATCGATGAAGTAAATCTTTTGTCACCGTTTCGGAAAAAAATTACTCGTGTTGTATGACGGCGTATCACAGAATAGACGAAGCACGACCCTTGAATTCATACTCTTCTTTTTCTAGAAAAACATATCGATATCTCTCCTATTGTATATGAGAAATAACAAATAGCCAGTTTAATTTGTAAGAACTTTAAAATACGGATCATATTCTAGTGTGGCAATCAGCGGCAACAGCATGCACGCGCACCACACACACGCGAGCCAGGCATGCATGTACGTAGCGGCAGGCAAACACACGTAGGCAAGGACTGCTGGTCATCCGGCGCTATATTTTTAATGAGTAAACTAACATGAAAAGGCTGATTAGAAGTCCACTTGGCCCTATGTATTGTGCAGCTTGACGTGTTGGTCTTTTTGGATCGGAAGAGTGCTAGACTAGCCGTGGATGAGGCCCAAAAGAGCGTAGGGCAGGCCTAATACACATCATATACAACAGGGAATAAACAGAGGAAGCTTTTGTTTACGTGCAGACTACAAATTAGTATCACCTCGTTTATATTACGAGTTTATCTATACAAATTGAAAAGGCGTATTATGATATAAGAAGAAAGCGTATTGTGACGGTGAACCCACGGAGTCAATTCGACTTTATTATTAGGGATAGATATGAGAGAGGCAATAAAATGACTTTCCCAACATAAAGAAATATTGAGATTTAATAATAAAATCAAATAAGATTTTATTTCGGAGTTTTCTTCCTATTTTATTTGAATTTAGGAAAAATGCGTGTTTTTCAAAATTGCATTTAGGCCCTAAATAAATGTTCATCTAGACCTGCTTGATTTTAGAAGTCGGGGGAAATTTATTTCGGGATTTTTGGAGTCCGTTTAGTATTTCTTTTATTTATTTTTCTGCACGTAATTATTTAAAAAAATGCGAAACCGACTTTGGGCCGTGTTCGGCCAGGACTCCGTCCGGCCGGCCTTCATAAGCCGGGGAGCCCAGCCCGAGCCGCCCAAACCCTAGCGCCCGACCCCGCCGCACCGCCGCCGGACCCCGCCGCCGCCGCCGCCGACCACGCCGCCCCGCCGGTGTCGCCGCCCGCCGAGGTTGACCGCTGCCCCCGCCGCCGGTGGTTTTCCTCGAGAAAACCGTTCGGTTTTCCGTTCGGTTTTTTGTTCGGTTTTTTATGTCCGTTTTTTAGATCGGTTTTTTTCGGTTTAGTTTTTTTAGCGAGCGTTCGCTCGCTCGTTCGTTTTAACGAACGCGTTCACCGTTTAGTTCCAGAAAACAAACGTTCATTCGATAATTTGTTCATCGTTTTTCTTTTTCTTGGATTTTCCGCGGTTATTTCTGATCGCGATTTCTGATCCGATTTTCGTTCTAGTATAACTTTTCGCTCGTTTATCGGAATCAGGCGATTCAAGCGCATGGAGTTTCGTCTCGAAACCCTCTTTCCATTTAACCAACTCAAACAAGTTTTTGCTTCTGTAAAATTTAGCCTAGATCGATATTAGTAAAGAAGTTTGTTTCTTTCGTCGTTTGATTTTCGTTGCTTCGTTCGATTTGATTCTTTGTGCAAACCGAAGTTCTTAAGTTGAACTTTCTGGTTAGATCTCTTATTTAAGTTTTACCTGCGCATTAGATGAGTGCTTATTGTGTGCTTGTTTGTTTGCGATAGAGTACCCGGAGTGCGCCGCTTGCTACTTTGAATCTCTAGGTTTCGCGGATCATCAGCAAGGCAAGTAACACTTTGATCATACCTCTTTACTACCCAGTTCTATTGCATTAGATCAATCCTCAAACATTACATGATTATGATCTAATTAAATTTTGGGTTTTGGGAAGTAGATGAGGTAGTACCTATTTCCTGTTTTATTATCAAACCTTTGGGAGGTACTTCTACGTTTGCTTATATTGCCATGCTATGCTAGTAGACGTAGATTGGGTGAGTGTATCCATGACAGATGTGAGATTGTTAAATTAATGGTTTATTTAAGGTGGCAACTTGAACATACATCTGGGTGGATTGAGGCACCTGAGTATTTCAGCGATTGCCTATTTTCTTTGGACCGCCACCCAGGCTCAAAGGGATCATGAGATTATTCATACTAGAAACTTTCATGTGCAGCCACAAGCTACTATGTGCTCTAGCATAGTTGACTAAGTCGTGCGAATTCTTACAGTGGTAGACTAGCAGATGTAGGGGATGTAGGTTGGTACGGTCTACCCATTCGTAAGGTGCTGGCGCTTCTGAAAGACTATGTCTCGGTCATCCGTTTCTCAAACATCAAGTAGTGCAAGAATCCCAACGGAGGAGATCGAGTCTTGTGGCGAAAAGTGCGCAAACCTCTGCAGAGTGTATAAACTAATCATGGTTAGCCGTGACCCCGATTATGGACGTCTTGAGTATTTAGTACTTGGATTATCATGTGAATCTCATCATGTTACTCTAATTAATATTGTTGGGTTTTAATGATGATGCTTAATTGGGATTGAGAGGGTGTTTACACTCTCAATGTTTAACTACCATGATAGTTAAATAAAATTTATTCCTTTGCAGTAGGAAAAATTTGCTTTATGCAAAAACTGTAACCATCGAGCTTTCCACCAGCCATATATGCATGTAGTGTAGCCTTATTCTTTCATTACCCTCTATGTGTTACATTGACAACATATTCCATGTGCTGACCCGTTTTCGGGCTGCAACATTCATGGTACAGACTTTTCAGACGACGAGTAAGGTGCCTTTAGGTCGTGGTTCTATACTCAGTGATGCCGTTGGAGTTGATTGACACACTTATCTTCCAAGCCTTCCGCTGTTATCGTTATTAGATGGCCTTAAGCCATATTTATTGCAATAAGTTCTCTTTTGAGATATTTGATGTAATAAGTGTGTGATTGCTACTCTGTTATAAATCCTTCAAGTACTGTGCGTGTCAGCATTGCTGATCCAGGGATGACACTGAGACACATAGATCAGACTAGTTGAGGTCTGATCGCTACAAGATGGTATCAGAGCACACGCTGACTGTCACTACACCACAACACTTAATTAAGGGCAGTTAACTGCCGGGAGAACTATCTTATTAAGGGCAAATAATCTGCCAGGAATTACCTTATTACCAGCACAAGTAAATATGGGCAGATAAACTGCCGGGAGAAGATAAGTTCCCGGGGCACACGAACTGCCGCGGATGGTTGGCGACACGTTTTCTGCCGGGAGAACTGAGTTACGGCCCACCAACTGCCGGGATGTGGTGAAAGTCAGAAAGTGAAATCTTTTGGGCGTAAACGCGCAGGAGAGAGCCCGAGCGCTCGCTAGATGGAAAATATTCGCGGGCCCTATGTCTCACAAAAGAAAAAAAACTCGTACCCCTAAAAAAACTCGTCTCAGCCCTTTTCCAAATTGTTCCCCAAATCAAACCCTAGCCAAATCGAACATCACCACGATCTCCCCCCCGCCGCCGCCAACCACCCACCGGAGCGTTGGCTTCATCCCCACCACCGTCGCACCCTAGCACCCTCCTCAGCCGCCGTATAGCAACCTCCTTATCCGCCGGCGAGCAACCTTTGTCGCTTCCTCCTCGACCTCCGCCGCACCGAGCGCCGACTTCCTTCCCCGGCCGACCAACGTCGCCGCTCCCAAACACCCTCCGCCGCACCCGAAGCGCTGCCTCCCGGTGCTTTCTCTCCAGGTAGCACCGCGGCCTAGCACCCCGGCCATCGTCGACTTGCTCACTTCGTCAAGCAGCGCCGCCTCCTGCAGGAGCTCCCCCGGCCAGCAGCACCTCCTCCTCCACGAGCCTCCTCTACGAACCAGTCCTGCACCAAATTGGTTCGTTCATGCTTGAAGTGAATACATGAGGAGCTGATGTTTTCTTGTATCTCTTTGGAGTCTATCTGTACCTTTACTTGTTGGAGTCTTGGGGAGCACTCAGTGGTGTGGTTTATCTTTTCCTTATGGGTCTGCAACAACTGGTGTTCCTAGATTTTTATTTCTTAAATTAATAAAAAAGCAGCGCTGGATTCAGCCAGTTCCATGATTTTTTTTGTACTTTCATCTGTTCTAATTTTCTCCAGTAGTTAGGTCTATGTCAAAATGTGTCATTTTAGCTTGGATGATAGAATATATAACGTGCAAAATTATAGTCACGCCGTTCTACCTTTCTCCTGTAGTTTAGTTACTTTTTTTGGAATCTACAGGTGCAATAATTTTGCTCTACAATAAGACTGTCGTTTTCTTGCTGATAATTAGAACATTTTGGATGCTCGTTGTTTATTTTTTGCATCCAGGTTTGGTAGTAGTGTTGGTGTGTGTGGCGTAGTTTCTGATGTTTTGAGGGTACCCCTAAAGGGGGACTAACCTGAGACATGTGGTTGTGTTCTATTAGTTTTCAGTAATGGAAATTGGGAGCTATCCTCCTAAGTAGAAAAATTGGAAAAAAATGGGTCATGAGTCTAGCTGAGTACCATGCTCTTTTGTTCTATATGTAATCCTTACAAAAAGTTCTCTAATTTTCACTTGGTGCTTTCACTAAAGTAAACTTTTTGGATTGTTTGTTCTGTGAGCAGCGTGCATCTTCTTTTTTACTCTCCACCAAGAAGTGTCAACTACGCCATACAAGCATGTGCGATGAATATATTTCACTTCAATTATCGCATGGCCTTACAAGCCACATAAGCTTATGTTCTTATGATTATATATTTACCAATTACTATTATGGTTGATTTCTTATAAGTGTTTGCTTCTATGTATGAAGCTTCGAGTGAATCCTAAGTTCATCGTAGAACCAGCAACGTGAGTACACGACAGCAAGCAAAACTGAGGAGGTAATACTCTTGGTAGTTAAGTCTTGGATTAAGTATTTTGCTGTTGGATACATGCTTGCTGCTATTTAAGAACATTGAAACTATTTAGCATTTCATTTCTTATATGCTTCATGCAAATGAAACTGTCGTAAACATACAAACAAAAATTTTGCTTGGCATGTATATGCATGTCCTGAATGTGCTTTGCCTTTTTATGCATACAATTACTGGAAGCTTTTACATGTACTAGAACTGAGCTTTTGCATTACTGTGTATTCTGAAGCTTTTTCTTTTGTTATTGGGCAGTACATGAAACATAGTGGTTGGTCTGCCTGCCATAGAACCATTTATGAAGAGCATAGGTGCTGCTTAGTCCAGTATTTCTTTTCATGTGTAAAAAGTGGTTGATCTACCAATACACTGTTTAGTATTTTGTACATGGCAGGAAACTTGCTGTAGATACACACTGAAAGTTGAAAATTATGCTAGTACAAATAGGTGTTCTGGTCGTATATATGGCTACTTGCTTTGGAATAGTTATTTCTTGATATGATCTGATCCAATCTCATGTATATTATATTTATTTCTAGAAAAAACTTTATGAACCAAGTTCACTACAACTCAAAGTCATGTGCATGGAAGGGAATTGAGATATTTGCTCATTCCGTACTAGTCAAAACATATGTGTAGATATACTACTCATTCTGGTTTGTGCCGCTACTTAATCAAGGTCTTCTTTATTGAGCTCTTGTTGTAAGATTGAAGGTTCAAGATACTACACTTCTGTACAGATCTTAACATTATTTGAAAAATAAACATTTAATGTGTAGTAGAGTTGTATCTAGTAAACTTAATTTGGAATTTCTTGTTTAATTTTCTATATCTTTCATCGTAGTGGTTACAGGTTGGTCTTTACTTGCAATCTAATTTGCATGTTGGTTGCTGTTCTTCAGGAATCACGGTACTAATTTGTGACCAGATTGGTAAAAGAGGTATTTTGCAGAATTCTTTTATATCCTACATGTCTCTTTTCTCTCTATATAAAGTAGCATTATTTGAAAATATCCTTGTATTTCCTCTCAGAAGCTCACACCTGAATATCATTATATATGCTTGTGAAAAGGTTCTGTATGTTCTTTTAGTTTCCATACTAGTGTTAGTCAATGCTGGAATGAAGTTTGAGTTTTCTTTGATGTACTACTTGCCTTTGTGTGCTTATACAAAAAGATAAGATCCTATGATACCTATGATGTAAACATGTTGTCCCTATTTTGTCTTATGTACAGACACAGTTCGATGATTCTTCACTTTCAGGAAAGTAAACTTAATATCGGTGGTAATCACACCATGCCATGTGGGTTTAATTATCTTTCCAAACCTGAAACTGTTGTCATGCTTTCCAGGAAGGGCAACTAGATGTGCTTAATTCGTGTGCCCAGACTTGAAACTATTTTCATTTGTTTGTTCCTTATTAAATCGAATAGTAGGTGTTTTTCTTATAATAAATAGGGGTGGTGAACTCTGTACATTCTTTGAGTATCGTAATAAATGTAATGGAGATTATGTTTTCTAATGTGTGTACTTGTCATTTGGTCACTTACTGTCCAGGTTGAAAATGTTTTTGCAAGATTGGTTAAGACAACTTGCTGTAACCATATGCGTTGAGCTCACACAGAAGACCTTATAAGCTTTACTCTTTGTGTTTGTTCCATTTTGTACTGCTCGAATGTCTAGAAATTGCAGATGCTAAATTATGAGTGTCGGTGTCAAAACCGGCGGATCTCGGGTAGGGGGTCTCGAACTGTGCGTCTAGGCCAGATGGTAACAGGAGGCAAGGGACACGAAGTTTTACATAGGTTCGGGCCCTCTTGATGGAGGTAAAACCCTACGTCCTGCTTGATTGATATTGATGATATGGGTGTTACAAGAGTGGATCTACCACGAGATCAGAGAGGCTAAACCCTAGAAGCTAGCCTACGGTATTATTGTATGTTGTCATTTTGTTGTCCTACGGACTAAAACCCTCCGGTTTATATAGACACCGCAGAGTGTTAGGGTTACACAAGGTCGGTTACAAAGGAGGAGATATTCATATACGTATTGCCTAGCTTTCCTTCCACGCCAAGTAGAGTCCTATCCGGACACGAGACGAAGTCTTTAATCTTGTATCTTCATAGTCTAACAGTCCGGCCAATGGAGATAGTCCGGCTGTCTGGAGACCCCCTAATCCAGGACTCCTACAGTAGCCCCTGAACCAGGCTTCAATGACGATGAGTCCGACACGTAGTTGTCTTCGGCATTGCAAGGCGGGTTCCTTCTTCGAATATATTACAGAAAAAGTTGAATACGAGGATAGTGTCCGACCCTGCAAAATAAGTCCCACATTTCACCGCGGAGAGAATAATGTTTTTTTCGCCGATCTAATTTGCTAGCTTGTTTTGGCAACATGACGTTATGTCATGGCCCAGTGATTATTCGAACTGTTTCTTTTAACGAGCCTCGCACATAACGTGAGGCAGTTTTTCGACATGTCTTGTCAAAGCAGAGATCGTGTCCCCTTATTACGGGATTCTCATCAATACGGGCGTGGGTAACCCAACCACGCCATCAATTGCAGCGCTTGGGGGATAAGCGAGTTTTACTAGGCAAGTGGGGACGTTTAATTTTGTCCACCCATAATAAGGATAAGGATTCACCTTTCTATCCATGCCTTCTTCCTCCTTTACTCATCCGCTCCCGCATACTCGAGCTCTAGCGCTCAAGTCCTCACTTTCATCTCAACCTTCTCCAACCATGTTCGGAGCGGGAGGCAAGTGGATGGTCTCCTCTGTCATGGAGGGAGACGTCAAGAAACTAAGGAGAGCCGGATACCTACACGACGATATCGCGCACCGGCTCCCAGATGAGGGACAGCTCATCCCCACCCCAGAGCCCCATGAGAGGATGGTATTCCCCACCCATTTCCTCCGCGGACTGTGATTCCCTCTCCATCCCTTCGTCCGAGGACTCATGTTTTATTACGGCCTGAATTTTCATGATCTGGCCCCGAACTTCATCCTCAACATCTCGGCGTTCATCGTCATGTGCGAGGCCTTCCTCCGCATCAAGCCCCACTTCGACTTATGGCTGAAGACCTTCAATGTCAAGCCGAAGGTAGTGAGCGGCCGCCAAGAGGAGTGCGGAGGCGCCATGGTGGGCAAGATGCCCAACATCACATGGCTCGAGGGCACCTTCGTGGACACCATAAAGGGGTGGCAATCGGGGTGGTTCTATATCATCGAGCCACGCGCCCCTGCATGGGTAGCGGCCCCCGAGTTCCGATCTGGCATCCCCATGCGGCTCACCTCCTGGAAAGAGAAGGGCCTGTCCTGGGGTAATTCAAAAGAGCTGACCGGACTCCAGTCATGTATTCAGAACATGGTGGATAAGAAGCTTAAGTTTGTCAACATAGTCCAGGTTATGCTCGTTCGCCGGATACTCCCGTGCCAACAACGGGAGTTTACCTTGTGGGAGTTCAATCTGGCGCAGCATTGAACTCTGAACAGGCTCTTCGACACGACGCATGAAGATGCCTGGAGGGTGCTGTTCAAGGGCGCCGCGGTCCCTCCCCCCATTACTGAGGATCGCAGATTCAGCGCGAAGCGCCACACCAGTGCGGTAAGTTGTTTTGCCTTTTACAGGATATTCGTTATATATATATAGATTGGCTCTATGTGGGATCTAAACTCCCGTAATTTTGACAGGACTGGCAGAAGATGGCCGGACAGATCGACTGTCCCGCTCCCTTGCCCGAAGGCCCCGCATACGCTCTTCTGACGAAGATGCTGGCTCCGGCCCCTTATAAGGTGCCGGAGAAGACAAAGGAAGCCAAGGGAGCTCGAAAGAGTTCCCGATGCCAGGCGTCGTCGGGCTCACCGTCCGATGACTCTGCGGTGCACTCTTCCCCCAAAGACGAGGAAGAGGAAGAGGAGGCTCCCCCATCGACTGGGGGAGACAAGAAAAGGAAGGCCGAAGGGTCCAAGAAGGGAAGGACGCTCCTTCCAGACAGCTCTACCGCCGCCGACGAAAGTGAAGACGAGTGGTTGCCCAGGGGCAAGCCCCAGGGGAGATCGTAAGTGTTCGGATACCAAAGTAACCCATAGGATTCCTTTGTCGCATTGCTTTCTCTAATGCCAAACTCAATTGTGCAGGCCGCCCTGAGCCAATATCGAGGTATCCTCGGACGGCTCTCTGGGCGCGTCGGACATGGATAGCGATCCAGTCCCGACGGCCACCTCCCCTCATCCAGCCGACGACACCGAGGTGCTGTCTCAAGAGGCACCGGATCAAGGGGGGACAGTCTCGGAGGCGCCTCAAGGTGACCTTCCGGACTCCGGGAGCCGAGGGGACGGAGTCCCCGAGAGCTCTGAGTTCGGCCCTCAGCCGAACACCGCGCCGGACCCTTCAACGGATCCGAGCTCGGGCATGCGGTCCCCTTCTAAGGAGGGTGAGACGCCAGTGCCGGTGACCTCTATCCACCCAGAGGCGCCAGACACTATGTTGGAAGCACTTCGCAACGCTTCCATCGAGGAGGAGCACCACACTATCATGAGTGCGGTGATCCAGAAGGTTCAGTCCGCCAAGAGCGGATTGACTGAAGCCTGTACTAGCCTTCTAATAGGCTTCGAGGTAAGTGTTTTAAAATGTAGTAGAAGTGTTACCACATAGACAGTAGCCCCTGATGCTTTGTTCGGTGTTCACAAAGAAAAGCCGAACAGAGGATCAAATAATATCGCAGGAGTCTAATATAAGTATGTCAATATGCATGTGCATGCTTCGCTGTTGGCGTCCGCTGCACTAACTGCGGAGGTCGCCGTACTGAAGGAGGCCCTCGAGGGGTCCCAGAAGGAGCTCGGCCTAGCTAAGAGGCAGCTCGAGGAGAACAAGGGTAAGTGATACCCCGTCTGTAGATGAGAAAAAGGACGCGATTGCTAAATGACAGGATCATTGTATGTTTGCGAGGGGCCACGACCGAGGTGGCGACCCTGAAGCAAGCGATGTCCCAGGCCGAAGAAAAGGCAGCCCAGGAGCGCACCGAGCGAGAGAGGCACGAGGCTCGGGTGGGCGAGGTGCAGCAAGAGCTCTAAGCTCTCGTGACAAAGCACGAGGCGTTGGAGCTTGACTTGAAGACGAGGGAGTCTGAGCTTGCTGCGGCCCGTGAGAGCGCGAAGAGTGCCAAGGCCGAGGCCCAGAAGGCCCTTCAGGAGATCGACGCGATGAAGAAGATAGCGGTGGGTAAGGCTTTCTATATGCAAAGCAAGCATGCGATGGTGAATTACCGATTACTTACCCGAATCCGGAGCTCTTCAGGAGCATTCGCAGATTTGCCCCGCAGTGTGTCCGATGCCGCACTATTCTACCAGGCCAAGGACGGAAGCTCGACGAAGAAGCTGTTCTGGTCTCAGTATGCTGAGGCCGAACATCCGGTTCCAATGAGCGACCAGCTGAAGCAGATGGCCGAGCTACATAAGGCGGCCTATCAGGCCATGAAGGGCTTCATAGTCCGGTTGTGGCCTAGCGACGCCCTTCCGAACAGCTTCTTCGGCCTGGTGAGGCGGCTTGTGGATGCCTGCCCACGGCTGGAGGTCGTCAAGCAATCTGTCTGCATTGAAGGTGCACGCCGGGCCTTCGCCCGTGTGAAAACGCAGTGGGTCAAGCTAGACGCCGTGAAGGTTATCAAGGAGGGGCCGCCGGAGGGCAAGGAGCATCGCCACCCCGAGATGTACTACGAGGGTGTTCTGCCGGGCGCCCGTCTTATCGCGGATGGGTGTTGTAATATTTGAATGAGACTTGCTCGTTTTTATCCTGTGTAATGAAAACTTGTTTCATATGCGCTATGCAACGCTTGTGTGAATTTAAAATATTACCTTCTGTTTGGCTGTTTATCCAATCTGAGAGATGGCTAGTCCTCGGCTCCTGCCCCCATGCCACGAGTGCCGGGGTGTTCGAGATAAACCTGAGCACTCTTGTTCCCATGTTTGGGTCCTTCGAGGGAGGTGCTCAGCACAAGGAACAAGGCAACCGGACTAATAATGCTTTATCACTCTCACTTAGCCATAGAATTCTATAATTTTAAATTTCGGCGAAGCCCCTGGTATTCGGAAGGCCGAATTCGGGGCGCGATACACGCCTGTAAGCCGGACGGAGCCGGCCCCTCGCCCTAAGCGGCATAAGTCTTTAGGGACTCGAAAAACCTCGCCGAACAGCGACCAGTCTCTCGCCTTATCATGACAGTCAGTTTTAGCTTCTCTACTGAGGTGCTCGGCCCGGCAGAACCGGGGCACAATCGCAGTAGTTCTCCTAGCGCTACCTTAGCCGATAGAGCGAAACATAAGATACCAAAACATAGGAGCCGGGCAAACACAACATTTGACCAAAGACATGATTCAGAGCTGATGCATATAATGCTATAAGTTCGGAGTGCCGCACTTGTGAAAGTGTTCAGACTTTTCACACCATGTTGTGGGTACATAAGCCCCTGGTGCATTGGCCGTACCAGAGTGTACGGTTGCTAGGCGTCATTTAATGAACACATAGACATGTATACATATAACAAAAATGCGATAATAATCGTAATGTCATGCATTGTATATTAAAAAATTGCATTAAAGCAGAGTGATACAGATAGTGTAATGAGAAAAAGAGTAGGACTATGTCCCTTCCAAGGGCGAGCTGACGAATTATGTAAAATTTGTAATCCACCTGGGAATTCCGTAGTCGTCGGCCTCCTTGGTTGCTGTATCATGTGTTCGGCGATAGAGTTGCCACACAGTGTTTCCAGAGATTGAAGTCCTGAAAGAAAAAGAAAAATAACCAAACGGGAAGGCCCTGGTGCGGTTTAGGCCGCGTTTTGGGACGTGCCGTAGTTGTGCCTCCCCCTCTCCATGTGTGCCCATGGTATTTTCAATGCTTAATGATGTACGCGCGGCACGAACAACGTCGTTGGGCTGGGATTGGGGTGGCCGTCGTATTGCTACGTGAGCTCAGATCGCGCCAGGCGGTCTATTTGCCGATTGCCCCGAGCACGCTTGAAGGTGTCTGGGCTTTGAAACGTCGAACTGGTAGATTGCCTTGAGAGGCTACTTTGCGCTTCTGCTGCGAGGGCCGCGGTGTGCTCCTTTGTTCGGAGAGAGCGCTTTGTGTTTCCATTGACTGTAATAACTCCGTGAGGTACTGGCATCTTGAGCTTGAGGTATGCATAATGTGGTACCGCACTGAATCTAGCGAATGCGGTTCGTCCGAGCAGTGCGTGATAACCACTGCGGAACGGGACTATATCGAAGATTAACTCTTCGCTTCGGAAGTTATCCGGGGATCTGAAGACCACTTCCAGTGTAATTGAGCCTGTGCAGTGGGCCTCTACGCCTGGAATGACGCCTTTAAAGGTCGTCTTTGTGGGTTTGATCCTTGAGGGGTCTATACCCATTTTGCACACTGTGTCCTGATAAAGCAGGTTCAGGCTGCTGCCGCCGTCCATGAGGACTCGAGTGAGGTAAAATCCATCGATAATTGGGTCTAGGACCAGTGCGGCGAATCCGCCGTGACGGATACTAGTGGGGTGGTCCCTGCGATCGAAGGTGATCGGACAGGAGGACCAAGGGTTGAACTTCGTGGCGACTGGCTCCAGCGCATATACGTCCCTGAGCGCACGCTTCCGCTCCCCCTTGGGGATGTGGGTTGCGTATATCATGTTCACCGTCCGCACTTGCGGGGGAAACCTCTTCTGTCCTCTGGTGTGTGGCTGCCGGGGTTCTTCCTCGTCATCACTATGCGGCCCCTTGTCCTTGTTTTCGGCGATTAACTTGCCGGCCTGCTTGAACACCCAACAATCCCTGTTGGTGTGATTGGCTTATCTGTTGTGCCGTCGTATGATTCAATGTTTACAGGTTTGAAACCTTCTGGGAATTGATGTTCCATTACTTCGTCTGTGAAGCATAAGGGGTGTGCGGCGCCTCTGTATTGGGCTATATCGCGACACAGCTCATATGGGTCCTGCCCGCTGTGTTCGGCCCGGCCGGATTTCCTTTTACTGTATCCGGCGTGACGTTTACCGTCTCGTAGAGTGGTGCGCCCTCGTGATCCGTAGATCGATCTTGAGTGCTTTGCTTTGTCCTCCAATATGTCTCGCAGGTCTGGCGTATCTCCCCATGCCTTTTTATTTGGATGGCGTTGGGGTGGAGGCTGAGCTTTCGGCAGGAATGCCTCTCTATCGCGGCCACGAGGTGGCCGGTCAGCCGTATCATACGCTTCTTCCTCCAGTCGGGGTAGTAACCTGCGCCTTGGGTAACTCTTGGAGGGACGCTCGAGTTTATATTCCTCGGCTACGAGGACTTCAGTCCATTTGTCAGCTAGCAGATCTTGATCAGCTTGAAGCTGCTGCTGCTTTTTCTTCAGGCTATTTGCCGTGGCCATAAGGCTGCGCTTGAAGCGCTCTTGTTCGACGGGATCCTCTGGTACGGCGAATTTATCATCGCCGAGGCTTGCCTCGTCTTTGGAGGGGCATGTAATTGTCATCCTCCTCTCTGCCAGCCGCTCTCTCAGGAGAGCTGGCTCCTTCATCCTCCTGATCTAACTCTTACTGGAGGGGGTTTTCGTTGTCTTCAGCGCTATCCGGAGTGTTATTATCTCCTGTGCCGGTATCACCACTTTTGCTTTGGCGGGACTTAGAGCGGCGCCGCTGACGTCGGCGCTTGGGTTGCTTCTTGGAGGGGTCATCCTCCGCTATCTCGTCACCGTTGCCTTCATTGGGTGTATCCACCATGTATATGCCATACGACGAGGTGGCTTTCCAGTGCCCTATAGGTGCTGGTTCATGTTCGTCTCCTACATCGTTGTCCATACCGTCGATGTCTTCAGAGTCGAAGTCGAGCATGTTGGTTAAATCATCGACAGTGGCTACAAAGTGGGTGGTGGGTGGGCGTCGAATTTCTTCGTCGTCCGCATCCCAGTCCTGTTGGCCATAATCCGGCCATGGCTCTCCTGACAAAGAGAGAGACCTTAGTGAATTCAGAATGTCGCCGAAGGGCGAGTGCTGAAAGATATCCGCGGCGGTGAATTCCATGATCGGCGCCCACTCAGATTCGACTGGCAGGGGCGCGGATGGTTTGGGGTCCGGAAGAGAGTCCGGTACCTTGGAGTCACGGGTTGCGCAGAGGATTATCCTGGTGTTTGGCTCAATCACCATCGAGACTGCAGCCCCTGAGGTGGTGTCTAGCCACCCATCCTCGATTGGCGCTGTTGGCTTCGAGCTAAGGGTCGGAGCTGGTGTGGGCGCGGCCTCTGGAGTACCGTCCGGTGGCAGAGCTAGGTCATGCCCATCGAGACAGTGCGGCGCGCCCTGCTGTGGTTCGAATCCGTCGAAGATCAAGTCTCCGCGGATGTCAGCCGTGTAGTTCAAACTTCCAAATCTGACCTGATGGCCAGGGGCATAGCTTTCTATCTGCTCCAGATGGCCAAGCGAATTAGCCCGCAGTGCAAAGCCGCCAAATACAAAGATCTGTCCGGGGAGAAAAGTCTCACCCTGGACCGCATCGCTACCGATGATAGTAGGAGCCATCAAGCCTAACGGCGATGACACAGAGGAACTCTCAATGAAAGCACCAATGTCGGTGTCAAAACCGGCGGATCTCGGGTAGGGGGTCCCGAACTGTGCGTCTAGGCCGGATGGTAACAGGAGGCAAGGGACATGAAGTTTTACCCAGCTTCGGGCCCTCTTGATGGAGGTAAAACCCTACGTCCTGCTTGATTGATATTGATGATATGGGTGTTACAAGAGTGGATCTACCACGAGATCAGAGAGGCTAAACCCTAGAAGCTACCCTACGGTATGATTGTATGTTGTCATTTTGTTGTCCTACGGACTAAAACCCTCCGGTTTATATCGACACCGGAGAGGGTTAGGGTTACACAAGGTCGGTTACAAAGGAGGAGATATCCATATACGTATTGCCTAGCTTGCCTTCCACGCCAAGTAGAGTCCCATCCGGACATGAGACGAAGTCTTCAATCTTGTATCTTCATAGTCTAACAGTTCGGCCAATGGAGATAGTCCGGATGTCCGGAGACCCCCTAATCCAGGACTCCCACAATGAGGAAATCTTCATGTGTAATCAATTAATTGCATACATTGTAAAATGTTTGACGACCAGACTTTTTAATATATATGTGAAGTGCATCTGTAGAATCCTCTTGTTTTATTTGAATGGATGCACCATCTTCTGAATCATCAGTGTGTATGTAAATGTGAAATGGATGCAATACTAGAGTATAATAGCCATATTAATTGGGATACATGAAGGAAATATGCCCTAGAGGCAACAATAATGTTATTATTTTATTTCTTTATATCATGATAAATGTTTATTATTCATGCTAGAATTGTATTATCCGGAAACATAATACTTGTGTGAATACATAGACAAACTAAACGTCACTAGTATGCCTCTACTTGACTAGCTCGTTAATCAAAGATGGTTATGTTTCCTAACCATAGACATGTGTTATCATTTCATTAACGGGATCACATTATTAGGAGAATGATGTGATTGACATGACCCATTCCATTAGCTTAGCACCCGATCGTTTAGTATGTTGCTATTGCTTTCTTCATGACTTATACATGTTCCTATGACTATGAGATTATGCAACTCCCGTTTGCTGGAGGAACACTTTGTGTGCTACCAAACGTCACAACGTAACTGGTTGATTATAAAGGAGCTCTACATGTGTCTCCAAAGGTAAATGTTGGGTTGGCGTATTTCGAGATTAGGATTTGTCACTCCGATTGTCGGAGAGGTATCTTTGGGCCCTCTCGGTAATGCACATCACATAAGCCTTGCAAGCACTGCAACTAATGAGTTAGTTGCGAGATGATGTATTACGAAACGAGTAAAGAGACTTGCCGGTAACGAGATTGAACTAGGTATTGAGATACCGACGATCGAATCTCGGGCAAGTAACATACCGATGACAAAGGGAACAACGAATGTTGTTATGCGGTCTAACCGATAAAGATCTTTGTAGAATATGTGTGAGCCAATATGAGCATCCAGGTTCCACTATTGGTTATTGACCGGAGACGTGTCTCGGTCATGTCTACATTGTTCTCGAACCCGTAGGGTCCGCACGCTTAAGGTTTCGATGATAGTTATATTATGAGTTTATGAGTTTTGATGTACCAAAGTTAGTTCGGAGTCCCGGATGTGATCACGGACATGACGAGGAGTCTCGAAATGGTCGAGACATAAAGATTGATATATTGGAAGCCTATATTTGGACATCGGAAGTGTTCCGGGTGAAATCGGCATTTTACCGGAGTACCGGGAGGTTACCGGAACCCCCCGGTAACCTAATGGGCCTTAATGGGCCTAGTGGAGAAAGAGGAGAGGAGGCCTAGGGGCTGCCGCGTGCCCCTCCCCCCAAGTCCAAATTGGACAAGGAGGGGGGCGGCGCCCCCCCTTTCCTTTCTTCCCTCTCCTCCTTTCCCCCCAAGTCCTAATCCAACTAGGGAAAGGGAGGGGAGTCCTACTCCCGGTAGGAGTAGGACTCCTCCTGCGCGCCTCCTCCTAGGGCCGGCCGCACCCCCCCTTGGCTCCTTTATATACAGGGGCAGGGGGCACCCCTAGACACACAAGTTGATCTCTAAGATCGTTCTCTTAGCCGTGTGCGGTGCCCCCTTCCACCATAGTCCTCGATTATATTGTAGTGGTTCTTAGGCGAAGCCCTGCGACAGTAGAACATCAAGATCATCACCACGCCGTCGTGCTGACGGAACTCTTCCCCGACACTTTGCTGGATCGGAGTCCGGGGATCGTCATCGAGCTGAACGTGTGCTAGAACTCGGAGGTGCCGTAGTTTCGGTGCTTGATCGGTCGGGCCATGAAGACGTACAACTACATCAACTGCGTTGTCATAACGCTTCCGCTGTCGGTCCACAAGGGTACGTAGATCACACTCTCCCCTCTCGTTGATGTGCATCACGATGATCCTGCATGTGCGTAGATTTTTTTTTGAAATTACTATGTTCCCCAACAGTGGCATCCGAGCCTAGGTTTTATGCGTTGATGTTATATGCACGAGTAGAACACAAGTGAGTTGTTGGTGATATAAGTCATACTGCTTACCAGCATGTCATACTTTGGTTTGGCGGTATTGTTGGACGAAGCGGCCCGGACTGACATTACGCGTATGCTTACGCAAGACCGGCTCTCCCGACGTGCTTTGCACAAAGGTGGCTGGCGGGTGTCAGTTTCTCCAACTTTAGTTGAACCAAGTGTGGCTACGCCCGGTCCTTGCGAAGGTTAAAACAACACCAACTTGACAAATTATCGTTGTGGTTTTGATGCGTAGGTAAGAACGGTTCTTGCTAAGCCCGTAGCAGCCACGTAAAACTTGCAACAACAAAGTAAAGGACATCTAACTTGTTTTTGCAGGGTATGTTGTGATGTGATATGGTCAAGACATGATGCTAAATTTTATTGTATGAGATGATCATGTTTTGTAACTGAGTTATCGGCAACTGGCAGGAGCCATATGGTTGTCGCTTTATTGTATGCAATGCAATTGCGCTGTAATGCTTTACTTTATCACTAAGCGGTAGCGATAGTCGTGGAAGCATAAGATTGGCGAGACGACAACGATGCTACGATGATGATCAAGGTGTCGCGACGGTGACGATGGTGATCATGACGGTGCTTCGAAGATGAAGATCACAAGCACAAGATGATGATGGCCATATCATATCACTTATATTGATTGCATGTGATGTTTATCTTTTATACATCTTATCTTGCTTTGATTGACGGTAGCATTTTAAGATGGTCTCTCACTAATTATCAAGAAGTGTTCTCCCTGAGTATGCACTGTTGCGAAAGTTCTTCGTGCTGAGACACCACGTGATGATCGGGTGTGATAGGCTCTACGTTCAAATACAACGGGTGCAAAATAGTTGCACACGCGGAATACTCAGGTTATACTTGACGAGCCAAGCATATGCAGATATGGCCTCGGAACACGGAGACCGAAAGGTCGAGCGTGAATCATATAGTAGATATGATCAACATAGTGATGTTCACCAATGAAACTACTCCATCTCACGTGATGATCGGACATGGTTTAGTTGATTTGGATCACATGGTCACTTAGAGGATTAGAGGGATGTCTATCTAAGTGGGAGTTCTTTAGTAATATGATTAATTGAACTTAAATTTATCATGAACTTAGTACCTGATAGTATCTTGCTTGTTTATGTTTGATTGTAGATAGATGGCACATGCTGTTGTTCCGTTGAATTTTAATGCGTTCCTTGAGAAAGCAAAGTTGAATGATGATGGTAGCAATTACACGGACTGGGTCCGTAACTTGAGGATTATCCTCATTGCTTTAGAGAAGAATTACGTCCTGGAAGCACCGCTGGGTGCCAAGCCTGCTGGTAGAGCAACACCAGATGTTATGAACGTCTGGCAGAGCAAAGCTGATGACTACTGGATAGTTCAGTGCGCCATGCTTTACAACTTATAATCGGGACTTCAACGACGTTTTGAACGTCATGGAGCATATGAGATGTTCCAGGAGTTGAAGTTAATATTTCAAGCAAATGTCTGGATTGAGAGATATGAAGTCTCCAATAAGTTCTATAGCTGCAAAATGGAGGAGAACAGTTCTGTCAGTGAGCATATACTCAAAATGTCTGGGTATAATAATCACTTGATTCAATTGGGAGTTAATCTTCCAGTTGATTGCGCAATTGATCGAATTCTCCAATCACTGCCACCTAGCTACAAGAGCTTCGTGATGAACTATAATATGCAAGGGATGAATAAGACTATTCCCGAGCTCTTCGCAATGCTGAAAGCTGCGGAGGTAGAAATCAAGAAGGAGCATCAAGTGTTGATGGTCAACAAGACCACTAGTTTTAAGAAAAAGGGCAAAGGGAAGAAGAGAGGGGAACTTCAAAAAGAACAGCAAGCAAGTTGCTGCTCAAGAGAAGAAACCCAAATCTGGACCTAAGCCTGAAACTGAGTGCTTCTACTGCAAGCAGACTGGTCACTTGAAGCGGAACTGCCCCAAGTATTTGGCGGATAAGAAGGATGGCAAGGTGAACAAAGGTATATACGATATACATGTTATTGATGTGTACCTTACTAATGCTTGCAGTAGCACCTGGGTATTTGATACTGGTTCTGTTGCTAACATTTGCAACTCGAAACAGGGACTAAGGATTAAGCGAAGATTGGCTAAGGATGAGGTGACGATGCGTGTGGGAAATGGTTCCAAAGTCGATGTGATCGCGGTCGGCACGCTACCTCTACATCTACCTTCGGGATTAGTATTAGACCTAAATAATTGTTATTTGGTGCCAGCGTTGAGCATGAACATTATATCTGGATCTTGTTTGATGCGAGAAGATTATTCATTTAAATCAGAGAATAATGGTTGTTCTATTTATATGAGTAAAATCTTTTTTGGTTATGAACCCATGAAGAATGGTCTATTCTTATTAAATCTCGATAGTAGTGACACACATATTCATAATGTTGAAGCCAAAAGATGCAGAGTTGATAATGATAGTGCAAATTATTTGTGGCACTGCCGTTTAGGTCATATCGATGTAAAGCGCATGAAGAAACTCCATACTGATGGACGTTTGGAACCACTTGATTATGAATCACCTGGTACTTGCGAACCGTGCCTTATGGGTAATATGACAAAAACACCGTTCTCCGGTACTATTGAGAGAGCAACAGATTTGTTGGAAATCATACATACAAATGTATGTGGTCCGATGAATGTTGAGGCTCGTGGCGGATATCATTATTTTCTCACCTTCACAGATGACTTAAGCAGATATGGTTATATCTACTTAATGAAACATAAGTCTGAAACATTTGAAAAGTTCAAAGAATTTCAGAGTGAAGTTGAAAATCATCGTAACAAGAAAATAAAATTCCTACGATCTGATCGTGGAGGAGAATATTTGAGTTACGAGTTTGGTGTACATTTAAAACAATGTGGAATAATTTCGCAACTCACGCCACCCGGAACACCACAGCGTAATGGTGTGTCCGAACGTCGTAATCATACCTTACTAGATATGGTGCGATCTATGATGTCTCTTGCTGATTTACCGCTATCGTTTTGGGGTTATGCTTTAGAGACGGCCACATTCACGTTAAATAGGGCACCATCAAAATCCGTTGAGACGACGCCTTATGAACTGTGGTTTGGCAAGAAACCAAAGTTGTCGTTTCTGAAAGTTTGGGGCTGCGATGCTTATGTGAAAAAACTTCAACCTGATAAGCTCGAACCCAAATCGGAGAAATGTGTCTTCATAGGATATCCATAGGAAACTATTGGATACACCTTCTATCACAGATCCGAAGGCAAGACTTTTGTTGCTAAATTCGGAAACTTTCTAGAGAAGGAGTTTCTCTCGAAAGAAGTGAGTGGGAGGAAAGTAGAACTTGATGAGGTAACTGTACCTGCTCCCTTATTGGAAAGTAGTACATAAAAAAACCAGTTTCTGTGACACCTACACCAATTGGTGAGGAAGCTAATGATGATGATCATGAAACTTCAGAGCAAGATACTACTGAACCTCGTAGATCAACTAGAGTAAGATCCTCACCATAGTGGTACGGTAATCCTGTTCTGGAAGTCATGCTACTAGATCATGATGAACCTACGAACTATGAAGAAGCAATGGTGAGCCCAGATTCCGCAAAATGGCTTGAAGCCATGAAATCTGAGATGGGATCCATGTATGAGAACAAAGTGTGGACTTTGGTTGACTTGCCCAATGATCGGCAAGCAATAGAAAATAAATGGATCTTCAAGAAGAAGACTGACGCTGACGGTAATGTTACTGTCTACAAAGCTCGACTTGTCGCAAAAGGTTTTCGACAAGTTCAAGGGATTAACTACGATGAGACCTTCTCACCCGTAGCGATGCTTAAGTCTGTCCGAATCATGTTAGCAATTGCCGCATTTTATGATTATGAAATTTGGCAGATGGATGTCAAAAATGCATTCCTGAATGGATTTCTGGAAGAAGAGTTGTATATGATGCAGCCGGAAGGTTTTGTTGATCCAAAGGGAGCTAACAAAGTGTGCAAGCTCCAGCGATCCATTTATGGACTGGTGCAAGCCTCTCGGAGTTGGAATAAACGCTTTGATAGTGTGATCAAAGCATTTGGTTTTGTACAGACTTTTGGAGAAGCCTGTATTTACAAGAAAGTGAGTGGGAGCTCTGTAGCATTTCTGATATTATATGTAGATGACATATTACTAATCGGAAATGATATAGAATTTCTGGATAGCATAAAGGGATACTTGAATAAGAGTTTTTCAATGAAAGACCTCGGTGAAGCTGCTTACATATTGGGCATTAAGATCTATAGAGATAGATCAAGACGCTTAATTGGACTTTCACAAAGCACATACCTTGACAAAGTTTTGAAGAAGTTCAAAATGGATCAAGCAAAGAAAGGATTCTTGCCTGTGTTACAAGGTGTGAAATTGAGTAAGACTCAATGCCCGACCACCGCAGAAGATAGAGAGAAAATGAAAGATGTTCCCTATGCTTCAGCCATAGGCTCTATCATGTATGCAATGCTGTGTACCAGACCTGATGTGTGTCTTGCTATAAGTCTAGCAGGGAGGTACGAAAGTAATCCAGGAGTGGATCACTGGACAGCGGTCAAGAACATCCTGAAATACCTGAAAAGGACTAAGGATATGTTTCTCGTATATGGAGGTGACAAAGAACTCATCGTAAATGGTTACGTTGATGCAAGCTTTGACACTGATCCGGACGATTCTAAATCGCAAACCGGATACGTGTTTACATTAAACGGTGGAGCTGTCAGTTGGTGCAGTTCTAAACAAAGTGTCGTGGCGGGATCTACATGTGAAGCGGAGTACATAGCTGCTTCGGAAGCAGCAAATGAAGGAGTCTGGATGAAGGAGTTCATATCCGATCTAGGTGTCATACCTAGTGCATCGGGTCCAATGAAAATCTTTTGTGACAATACTGGTGCAATTGCCTTGGCAAAGGAATCCAGATTTCACAAAAGAACCAAGCACATCAAGAGATGCTTCAATTCCATCCGGGATCTAGTCCAGGTGGGAGACATAGAGATTTGCAAGATACATACGGATCTGAATGTAGCAGACCCGTTGACTAAGCCTCTTCCACGAGCAAAACATGATCAGCACCAAGGCTCCATGGGTGTTAGAATCATTACTGTGTAATCTAGATTATTGACTCTAGTGCAAGTGGGAGACTGAAGGAAATATGCCCTAGAGGCAATAATAATGTTATTATTTCATTTCCTTATATCATGATAAATGTTTATTATTCATGCTAGAATTGTATTATCCGGAAACATAATACTTGTGTGAATACATAGACAAACTAAACGTCACTAGTATGCCTCTACTTGACTAGCTCGTTAATCAAAGATGATTATGTTTCCTAACCATAGACATGTGTTATCATTTGATTAACGGGATCACATTATTAGGAGAATGATGTGATTGACATGACCCATTCCATTAGCTTAGCACCCGATCGTTTAGTATGTTGCTATTGCTTTCTTCATGACTTATACATGTTCCTATGACTATGAGATTATGCAACTCCCGTTTGCCGGAGGAACACTTTGTGTGCTACCAAACGTCACAACGTAACTGGTTGATTATAAAGGAGCTCTACATGTGTCTCCAAAGGTAAATGTTGGGTTGGCGTATTTCGAGATTAGGATTTGTCACTCCGATTGTCGGAGAGGTATCTCTGGGCCCTCTCGGTAATGCACATCACATAATCCTTGCAAGCACTGCAACTAATGAGTTAGTTGCGAGATGATGTATTACGAAACGAGTAAAGAGACTTGCCGGTAACGAGATTGAACTAGGTATTGAGATACTGATGATCGAATCTCGGGCAAGTAACATACCGATGACAAAGGGAACAACGAATGTTGTTATGCGGTCTAACCGATAAAGATCTTCGTAGAATATGTGGGAGTCAATATGAGCATCCAGGTTACGCTATTGGTTATTGACCGGAGACGTGTCTCAGTCATGTCTACATTGTTCTTGAACCCGTAGGGTCCGCATGCTTAAGGTTTTGATGACAGTTATATTATGAGTTTATGAGTTTCGATGTACCGAAGTTAGTTCGGAGTCCCGGATGTGATCACGGACATGACGAGGAGTCTCGAAATGGTCGAGACATAAAGATTGATATATTGGAAGCCTATATTTGGACATCGAAAGTGTTCCGGGTGAAATCGGCATTTTACCGGAGTACCGGGAGGTTACCGGAACCCCCCGGTAACCTAATGGGCCTTAATGGGCCTAGTGGAGAAAGAGGAGAGGAGGCCTAGGGGCTGCCGCGCGCCCCTCCCCCCCAAGTCCGAATTGGACAAGGAGGGGGGTGGCGCCCCCCTTTCCTTTCTTCCCTCTCCTCCTTCCCCCCAAGTCCTAATCCAACTAGGGAAAGGGAGGGGAGTCCTACTCCCGGTAGGAGTAGGACTCCTCCTGCGCGCCTCCTCCTAGGGCCGGCCGCACCCCCCTTGGCTCCTTTATATACAGGGGCAGGGGGCACCCCTAGACACACAAGTTGATCTCTAAGATCGTTCTCTTAGCCGTGTGCGGTGCCCCCTTCCACCATAGTCCTCGATTATATTGTAGTGGTGCTTAGGCGAAGCCCTGCGACAGTAGAACATCAAGATTGTCACCATGCCATCGTGCTGACGGAACTCTTCCCCGACACTTTGCTGGATCGGAGTCCGGGGATCGTCATCGAGCTGAACGTGTGCTAGAACTCGGAGGTGCCGTAGTTTCGGTGCTTGATCGGTCGGGCCGTGAAGACATACAACTACATCAACCGCGTTGTCATAACGCTTCCGCTGTCGGTCTACAAGGGTACGTAGATCACACTCTCCCCTCTCGTTGCTGTGCATCACCATGATCTTGCGTGTGCGTAGGAATTTTTTTGAAATTACTATGTTCCCCAACAATACATTGCACCACCGGCACATCATCTGCCGGGGAAGCTGTTGATTGCTGGCAGAAAACATCTACCGGGAGAATAGGAACTGCTAGGAGAATTCTGAACATGGTGGCATAGAGACTGCCGACACATCCCCATCCGCCGGGAATTACAATCCCCGGCAGCCGTTCTCGTGGCAGTTCTATCTGCCAGGAGAAAATAATTCCCGGCAGTTTGACTGCCCTTGTAAGTGAGTTGTCCCGTGCTACGTCTCGAGCTAGCGTTGGTTTTCCCCGAAGAGGAGGGGGTGATGCAGCACAGTAGCGTAAGTATTTCCCTCAGTTTTTGAGAACCAAGGTATCAATCCAGTAGGAGGTCACGCGCAAGTCCCTCGTACCTGCACAAAACGGTAGCAACTCGCAACCAACGCTTAGGGGTTGTCAATCCCTTCACGGTCACTTACGAGAGTGAGATTTGATAGAGATAATATTTTTGGTATTTTTGGTATAAAGATGCAAAGTGGAAAGTAAAAGAAAAACAAGTAAAATAAAGTAATGGAGATTGATATGATGAGAATAGACCCGGGGGCCATAGGTTTCACTAGTGGCTTCTCTCAAGAGCATAGATATTCTACGGTGGGTGAACAAATTACTGTTGAGCAATTAATAGAATTGAGCATAGTTATGAGGTTATGTAGGTATGATCATGTATATAGGCATCACGTCCGTGACAAGTAGACCGACTCCTGCCTGCATCTACTACTATTACTCCACTCATCGACCGCTATCCAGCATGCATCTAGAGTATTAAGTTAAAAACAGAGTAACGCCTTAAGCAAGATGACATGATGTAGAGGATAAAATTCATGCAATATGATAAATACCCCATCTTGTTATCCTCGATGGCAACAATACAATACGTGCCTTGCAACTCTTTCTGTCACTGAGTAAGGACACCGCAAGATTGAACCCAAAGCTAAGCACTTCTCCCATTGCAAGAACTACCAATCTAGTTGGCCAAACCAAACGGATAATTCGAAGAGACTTTCAAAGATAACTCAATCATACATAAAAGAATTCAGAGAAGATTCAAATATTATTCATAGATAAGTTGGATCATAAACCCACAATTCATCGGTCTCAACAAACACACCGCAAAAAGAAGATTACATCGAATAGATCTCCACGAGAGAGGGGGAGAACATTGTATTGAGATCCAAAAAGAGAGAAGAAGCCATCTAGCTACTAGCTATGGACCCGAAGGTATGAAGTAAACTACTCACACTTCATCGGAAGGGCTATGGTGTTGATGTAGAAGCCCTCCGTGATGGATGCCCTCTCCGGCGGAGCTCCGGAACAGGCCCCAAGATGGGATATCGTGGATACAGGAAGTTGCGGCGGTGGAATTAGGTTTTTGGCTCCGTCTTTGGTCTAATGGGGGTACGTAGGTATATATAGGAGGAAGGAGCACGTCGGTGGAGCTCCGAGGGGCCCACGAGGCAGGGGGCGCGCCCAGGGGGGGGGGCGCCCTCCACCCTCATGACCTCCCTAGAAACTTCTTGGAGTAGGGTCCAAGTCTCCTGGATCACGTTCGGTGAGAAGATCACGTTCCCGAAGGTTTCATTCCGTTTGGACTCCGTTTGATATTCTGTTTCCTCGAAATACTGAAAGGCAAAAAAACAGCAATTCTGGGCTGGGCCTCCGGTTAATAGGTTAGTCCCAAAAATAATATAAAAGTGGAAAATAAAGCCCAATATAGTCCAAAACAGTAGATAAAGTAGCATGGAGCACTCAAAAATTATAGATACGTTGGAGACGTATCATCCCGACAGTTTTTCTGTCCTTACATCCATGTTGTGGTGTAGTGTGTAGGACACGACCACTAAGCTAAAGCCCTAGATCACTACTCACTCTTCTCATTTCTGACTCCTCATCTTTTCTACTCTTTTAGGATGGCAGATGCAAGGAACAAGTTTACACAACCGGATGAAGATACACCCTTTGGACGTCACTTGAAGGAAGTCACTAGATACCTGAACATCGGAGTACCAAGCTTCACCGGAACCTACAACGCCACTTTACCTGAAGAGGAGCGCTGGATGATTCAAGTTCAAGTTCCAGGAAGGACGTTCATGCCAGTCACTGAGCCCATAGAGTTTTCCTTTGACGTACCAACCTGGAGTCTAGGAAAGAGCATGGAAGCTCACATCGCCATGGGACATATTAGAGAAGTTTACCGCAATGATCTCAAGGATACTATCTACCAGATTTGTTGGCGCCGAGATGAACACTGGGATATGATCATCACCAAGAAGGATAGATCAATCGCAGCTTTTATTCAGGAGTTAAACCAGCACATTCGATGTCAGGAGAACCAGATGTGCGCAGACATGATAGATCTGAAGAAGGCGAGGACAAGAATCACGGAACTGGAGGAAGAACTCAAGGATCCACGTGAAGATTATGATGAGGAAATCGTCGTACTAGTGGAGAAGAATGACGACCTGATCAAGAAGATCGGAATATTCATGGGAGACCCTACACCAGTAGAAGAAGATGAAGAACCCAAGGAGATTCGCCCGGAAACTACATCATCATCGACGACACCGACTCGGACCCAGACAATAGTGATGATGACTATGTTGATGAAGCTGGAGCAGATATCATGGAGTCTGCAACCGAAGAATATTTCTAGTAGACCACCCCATCAGTAGTAGTATTCCACCATGTAAATAGAGTAGTCTGAGCACTTTTGCGATAGTTAGACTGATTGTATGCCCTTGTTTGATTGAATGAAGTGATTTGTTTGCTTTTGCCTCATGTGCATATGGGTAGTGCTTTCTCTCTAGACCTCTCTCTATTATTAAATCTCATCTTTTCTAAACCCATCAGATGCCTCCGAGACGTGACCCCGGATTTACCTTCCCAGCGGAGCTCACTCAGTTGATCCAGCAGTAGAATACGTTGATGCAGTTGCTAGTCTAGAATCAGAATCAGGGGAACAACAACAACAACAACAACCCACCACCGCCACCACCTGTTGATCACTTAACCCGTTTTTTAGGCTGAATCCTCCGGTGTTCTCCAGTAGCACTGAGCCGATTGTTGCAGATGATTGGCTCCACAAGACAGCAAGGGAGTTGACCACGGCAGGATGCACAGATGTGGAAAAGGTGAAATTTGCCGCACATCAGCTTGATGGACCCGCAGCATCATGGTGGGAGAATTTCACGGCCACTTACCCTATCGACACTGTCACATGGGACCAGTTTCAGCAGGCTTTCCGTACTGCCCATGTTTCAGCAGGAGCTATGGCCATGAAGAAGCATGAGTTTCGTAACTAGCGCTAAGGAGCGGACAGTTGGCCAGTATGTGGATGACTTTAGTAAGCTAGCATGTTATTCCCCAGATGACGTTACTAGTGCAGAACCGGGCAATTGCACCAGTTCGTAAGGCCCTTTAGTGCCGGTTCGGTAACCGGCACTGAAGTGTGGGCACTAAAGGCCCCCCTTTAGTACCGGTTCAGCATGAACCAGTGCTTAAAGGCAACCACGTGGCACGAGGCGTGCCGTGGTCTGGGGGACCTTTAGTCCCGGTTGGTAAGGATTTTTTTATTTTTATTTTTGAAATAAAGCAAAAACAACCCGCCTACTAGGCCGGCACGGCCTGCATACGACTAGAAACCCAATCTCTAGTTGGGCCAGGATGCAGGCCCGTACGGCCCAGTAGGCCCCACACGACAGAAGACTTGCAATAGGCCCACAAAGGCCTGCTTAGAGAGGAGCTTGACATAGTAGCCCTGGCGGGGCTTATAAACCGGTGCGAGCTCCTCTCAACTAGTGAGTTGGGACTAAACATTGTGCACTGCGGGTGGCAGCGCACCACCTTTAGTACTGATTGGAGCCACCAACCGGTACTAAAGGGGGGTCTTTAGTACCGGTTGGAGCCACCAACCCGTACTAAAGGCCGCCACCTCTTTAGTACCGGTTCGTGGCACGAACCGGTACTAATGAGCGTCGCCCGCCTAGCCATTGTTACCGGTACTAATGGTCACATTAGTGCCGGTTCAATTACAAACCGGGACTAATGAGTTTCACATTAGACCCTTTTTCTACTAGTGACGTTGCTATGGATGCAGCTAAGCAGGAGACGTTTCTGGAAGGACTGAATTATGAGTTGAGCATGCAGTTGATGTTAGCAAGCTTCAACAACTACCAGAAGTTGGTAGATCATGCTCTTATGATTGAAGGAAAGCAGCAGCAGATTAAAAACCGTAAGAGGAAGTATGGACAAGGGAAGTACAATTCTGGAGCGCAGCAGAAGCCGCGTTTTACCCCTAAACCGGGAGGACCTTTTCAGCATACCCATGGGGGAGGAAGCTCGCACAATCATAATGGCCCCAAGAATGGTAATGGGAATGGAGGAAGCAACGGCCAGAACCGTACCAACCCATCAACACCAGCCAAGAGAGACTTGAGCCAAGTCACTTGCTTTAAGTGTTAGAAGACTGGACATTACGCCAATGAATGTCCTGAATCCCAGAATGGAAATGGTAACGGAAGCTCTAGGAAGAAGCCGAACACTATCAATAGGGGACAGGTGAACCACGCTAACGTGGAGGAGGTTGAAGCTCAACCAGATGCAGTAATAGGTATGTTTTTGGTTAAGTCATTTACTGCACTCGTTCTTTTTGATACTGGTGCATCGCATTCATACATCTCAAGGGGATTTGTGGATAAGTATAAACTGCCAACCCAAACCCTTAGGTCACCCATGTTAGTAACCTCGCCTGGAGCAGAGTATATGGCTAGTCTGTGGTGTGATAGGTTACCATTAAGGATTGGTAACTATGTATTTCCCTCGGACCTAATAGTATTGGAATATCAAGGATTGAATGTGATATTATGCATGGATTGGTTATCGAAGTATGAAGGGAAAATTGAATGCGCCAGTAAGTCAATTTTACTTACGACGCCAGAAGGAAGAAGGATAAAGTATGTATCCCGGCATGTGCCTAAGAGGACTCAAGTAAATTCCCTAACAGGAGTTGTACAGGAGGAAGTACCAGTGGTGAAGGATTTCCCTGACGTATTTCCAGAGGAGTTGCCAGGCATGCCACTGGATAGAGATATTGAGTTTTTGATTGAACTTTTGCCAGGCACAGGGCCAATATCTAAGAGACCATACAGGATGCGTGCAAAGGATTTGGAAGAGATTAAGAAGCAGATTAAAGAGTTACTGGATAAAGGTTATATTCGCCCAAGTTCTTTGCCTTGGGGATCGCCAGTACTTCTAGTGGAGAAAAAGGATGGGTCATTAAGGATGGTTGTTGATTATCGAGGATTGAATGAAGTAACAATCAAGAACAAGTACCCACTACCGATGATCAATGTTCTGTTTGATCGATTGCAAGGAGCTAAGGTATTTTCCAAGATCGATCTGCGATCAGGATACCATCAGTTGAAGATTCAAGAACAGGATATACCTAAGACGGCTTTTACCACCAGGTACGGGCTGTAGGAGTATACCGTTATGTCATTCGGTCTGACTAACGCCCCTGCCTATTTTATGAACATGAAGAACAAAGTGTTTATGGAGTTTTTGGATAAGTTCGTCATAGTGTTCATTGATGATATTCTGGTTTACTCGAAGAATGAAGAGGAGCATAAGGAGCATTTGCGTTTGGTACTTGAGAAGCTCAGAGAACATCAGTTATATGCCAAGTTTAGCAAATGTGAGTTTTGGTTGAAGGAAGTTGGATTCCTCGGACACGTTATATCCGGAGAAGGTATAGCAGTAGATCCCACCAAGGTTGTCACTGTGACAAATTGGGAAGCCCCAGCAACAGTTGGAGAAATCCGGAGTTTTCTTGGACTTGCAGGATACTACCGGAGATTCATTGAAAATTTCTCGAAGATTGCGAAGCCTATGACGGAGTTGTTGAAGAAGGATACCAAGTTCATATGGACTGAGGAATGTGAGGCAAGTTTCTAGGAGTTGAAGAAACATTTGGTTACATCACCAGTGTTGATTTTGCCGGATCAGAACAAGGATTATGAGGTGTATTGCGACGCTTCACGTCGAGGACTTGGAGCAGTGCTTATGTAGGAGGGAAGAGTTGTTTCATATGCCTCACAACAGCTTAAGCCTCATGAGTTGAATTATGCCACGCATGATTTGGAGTTAGCAGCCGTAGTGCATGCATTAAAGACTTGGAGACATTTTCTCATTAGAAACCATTGTGAGGTGTACATGGATCACAAGAGTTTGAAGTATATTTTCACCCAGAAGGAGCTAAATCTCAGGCAAAGGAGATGGTTGGAGCTCATCAAGGATTATGACATGAGATTGCATTATCATCCCGGAAAGGCTAACGTAGTAGCCGATGCGCTGAGCCATAAAAGCCATGTCAACAAACTAATGACGGGAGATTTACCGAAGGAGTTAGCCAAGGACCTTCGTGAGCTATGTTTGGAGATAGTTCCGAGAGGCTATGTAGCAGCATTGGAGATTCAGTCTACTTTGATGGATACGATCAGAGAAGCTCAGAAGACTGACAAGTAGGTTGCCTCTATAAAGGAGAAAATGAGCAAAGGGAAAGTTAAAGGATTTCGTGAGGATGAGCACGATACCCTATGGTTTGAAGACCGTGTTTTTGTGCCCAATGACCCCGAGATCAGGAAGTTAATTCTGCAGGAGGCCCATGATTCACCATATTCGATTCACCCAGGAAATACCAAGATGTATTTGGACTTGAAGGATACTTTCTGGTGGACCGGAATCAAGAAGGATATTGCGGAGTATGTAGCGGTTTGTGATGTATGTCAGAGAGTAAAGGCAGAGCATCAGAAGCCAGCAGGATTGTTACAGCCATTGCCGATACCCGAATGGAAGTGGGATAAGCTAGGCATGGATTTTATTACGGGATTGCCCAGAACTCGTTCAGGCTATGACTCGATTTGGGTTGTAGTCGATCGATTGACAAAGGTAGCTCATTTCATCCCAGTGAAGACTACCTACACCAGTGCTAAGTTGGCAAAGATATACATGACCAGGATCGTATGTCTGCATGGAGTTCCGAGGAGCATTATATCAGATAGAGGAACCCAGTTTACCTCAAAGTTCTGGAATCAGTTGCACGAAACTTTGGGTACCAGGCTAGAGTTCAGTACAACTTTTCATCCACAGACAGATGGACAGACCGAGAGAGTCAATCAGATTTTGGAGGATATGCTGAGCGCTTGTGCGCTAGATTACGGATCTAGTTGGGACGACAATTTGCCATATGCAGAGTTCTCTTACAACAACAGTTATCAATCCAGCTTGAAAATGGCCCCTTTCGAAGCCTTGTACAGAAGGAGATGCAGGACCCCATTGTCGTGGGATGAAGTTGGAGACCGCCAGTTGTTTGGACCGGATTTGATTAAGGAGTCTGAATAGAAGGTGAAGTTGATTCGCGATAGGCTCAAGGTAGCCCAGTCCAGACAGAAGAGCTACGCAGATTCTAAATGCAAGGAGACAGTTTACAAAGTCGGAGACCGAGTTTATCTTCGAGTATCTCCACTTCGAGGAGTTAAGCGCTTTGGAGTTAAGGGAAAGTTAGCGCCACGTTTTGTAGGACCATACAAGGTTTTGGAGCGTATGGGAGAAGTATCCTACAAATTGGAATTACCCGAAGGATTGTCAGGAGTTCACGATGTATTCCACATTTCCCAGTTGAAGAAGTGCCACGCAGAGATGGATGATATACCGCCGAGAGATACAGTGCTGCTGGAAGCGATTCAGTTGGACAGTGATTTGACCTATGAGGAGAAACCAGTCAGGATTCTTGAGTATGCCAGCCGAGTCACCCGCAGGAAGGTTATCAAGTTTTGCAAACTTCAGTGGAGCCACCACACCGAGGATGAAGCCACCTGGGAGCGAGAGGAAGAACTGCTGAAGGACCACCCTCACCTATTTTCTAGCCAACCCGAATCTCGAGGGCGAGATTCATCTTAAGTGGGGTAGGTTTGTAACATCCCAATTTTTCAATTTGGAATGTTATACATTAGATCATCACTGCATATCATATTTCATTTGCTTTTGGTTTGATTCCAGAAATTCTACGCAAGTCAAGGACCCTCGGAGAGAGTTGGGGATTTCGTTATTTTCATATTTGAGTTTTCTCAAATTTTGAAAAAATAGGATCATTGATCTTATTTATTTTATCTTCAATTATTTCTATTATAAAAATATGAGAGAGGGAATAATATGACTTTCCCAAAATAAAGAAATATTGAGGATTTAATAATAAAATCAAATAAGATTTTATTTCGGAGTTTTCTCGCTATTTTATTTGAATTTCGGAAAAATGCGCGTTTTTCAAAATTTCATTTAGGCCCAAATAAATGTTCATCTAGACCGGCTTGATGTTAGAAGTCGGAGGAAATTTATTTCGGGATTTTTGGAGTCCGTTTAGTATTTCTTTTATTTGTTTTTCTGCGCGTAATTATTTAAAAAAATGCGGAACCGAGTTTTGGCCGTGTTCGGCCAGGACTCCATCCGGCCAGCCTTTATAAGCCGGGGAGCCCAGCCCGAGCCGCCCAAACCCTAGCGCCCGACCCCGCTGCCCCTGACGCCGCCGCCTCCAACGCCGCTAGCAGCCGCCGCCGCACGCCGCGCCGCCGCCCACCGAGGTTGACCGCTGCCCCCGCCACCGACGGTTTTCCTCGAGAAAACCGTTCGGTTTTCCGTTCGGTTTTTTTAGATCCGTTTTTTATATCGTTTTTTTCAGTTTAGTTTTTTTAGCGAGCGTTCGCTCATTCATTCGTTTTAACGAACGCGTTCACCGTTTAGTTCCAGAAAACGAACGTTCGTTCGTTAATCTGTTCGTCATTTTTCTTTTTCTCAGATTTTCCGCGATTATTTCTGATCGCGATTTCTGATCCGATTTTCTTCTAGTATAACTTTTCGCTCGTTTATCGGAATCAGGCGATTCAAGCGCCTGGAGTTTCGTCTCGAAACCCTCTTTCCGTTTAACCAACTCAAACAAGTTTTTGCTTCTGTAAAATTTGACCTAGATCCAGATTAGTAAATGAAGTTTGTTTCTTTCGCCGTTTGATTTTCGTTGCTTCGTTCGATTTGATTCTTTGTGCAAACCGGAGTTCTTAAGTTGAACTTTCTGGTTAGATCTCCTATTTGAGTTTTACCTGCACATTAGATGAGTCCTTATTGTGTGCTTGTTTGTTTGCGATAGAGTACCCGGAGTGCGCCGCTCGCTACTTTGAATCTCTAGGTTTTGTGGATCATCATCAAGGCAAGTAACACTTTGATCATACCTCTTTACTACCCAGTTTTATTGCATTAGATCAATCCCCAAACATTGCATGATTAGGATCTAATTAAATTGTGGGTTTTGGGAAGTAGATGGGGTAGTACCTATTTCCTGTTTTATTATTAAACCTTTGGGAGTTACTTCTACATTTTCTTATATTGCCATGCTATGCTAGTAGACGTGGATTGGGTGAGTGCATCCATGATAGATGTGAGATTGTTAAATTAATGGTTTATTTAAGGTGGCAACTTGAACACACATCTAGGTGGATTGAGGCACCTGGGTATTCCAGCGATTGCCTGTTTTCTTTATGGACCGCCACCCAGGCTCAAAGGGATCATGAGATTATTCATACTAGAAACTTCCGTGTGTAGCCACAAGCTACTATGGGCTCTAGCATAGTTGACTAAGTCGTGCGAACTCTTACAGTGGTAGACTAGCAGATGTAGGGGATGTAGGTTGGTACGGTCCACCCGTTCGTAAGGTGCTAGCGCTTCTGAAAGGCTATGTCTCGGTCATCCGTTTCTCAAACATCAAGTAGTGCGAGAATCCCAACGGAGGAGATCGAGTCTTGTGGGGAAAAGTGCGCAAACCTCTGTAGAGTGTATAAACTAATCATGGTTAGCCGTGTCCCCGGTTATGGACGTCTTGAGTATCTAGTACTTGGATTATCATGTGAATCTCATCATGTTACTCTAATTAATATTGTTGGGTTTTAATGATGATGGTTAATTCGGATTGAGAGGGTGTCTACACTCTCAGTGTTTAACAACTACCATGATAGTTAAATAACATTTATTCCTTTGCAGTAGGGAAAAATTGGCTTTATGCAAAAACTGTAACCATAGAGCTTTCCACCAGCCATATATGCATGTAGTATAGCCTTATTCTTTCATTACCCTCTATGTGTTACATTGCCAGCATATTCCATGTGCTGACCCGTTTTCGGGCTACAACGTTCATGTTGCAGACTTTTCAGATGACGAGTAAGGTGCCTTTAGGTCGTGGTTCTATACCCAGTGATGCCGTTGGAGTTGATGGACTCACTTATCTTCCAAGCCTTCCGCTGTTATCGTTATTAGATGGCCTTAAGCCATATTTATTGCAATAAGTTCTCTTTTGAGACATTCGATGTAATAAGTGTGTGATTGCTACTCTGTTATAAATCCTTCAAGTACTGTGCGTGTCAGCATTACTGATCCAGGGATGACACTGAAGCACAGAGATCAGACTGGTTGAGGTCTGGTCGCTACAGAAGTTCCCTTCCTTTCGTTTGCCCTATTACTTGAAACTAGTGGTCTTCACTACAAAAAAATACACTTTCGTGATGATACGTGTTTGTCACAGTAGGTCGCGTTTTTTGTCATGCATGTACATCCATGACGATTTTATGACAGAATCAAGATAGTCATACCTGTGTTGTCATAGAAGTGTTCCATGACATTACCAAAATCATCGCGGAGGTGTCCACTTCCATGACGATAAATTGCGCGTCACAGAAGTGCTTTCGTCTAGGGTGACTGACACGTGGCATCCACCATAACGGAACGCCGTTAATCTATCGAGTCCGGTTTTGGATCTGACAACCCGTTAACAGCCGGGACCAATGGGAAATTTCCACGTGTAAAATTCTGATTGGCCGGAGGGAACACCTGTCAGCTCGTCAGTGGGCCAGATGTCGCCCGTCCATTGGAGGAGACATGCCTATGATACGTCGACACGTAGCTGGGCCCAACAGAGGCCCATATAGGTTAAAAATGCCGACCCAGTCAAAGGCTCGTAGTACTTACTCAGGTACTAGTGGGCCATCCCAATAATGGCCTGCTTAATAAAGGCGCATTTACGACCCGAAGCCAGATCTGGCCCGTTAATTGTTCGCCAAATATTTGGGCCCAATTACAGTCCAGTGACTTTCGGCCTGTTAGAGGCCCAATGTAGAGATGGGCCCATTTCAGCCTGGTGTGACTTTCGGCCTGGGAATGGCCCGTGCTTCCCATGGGCCATATATGGTCCGACGGGGCATCGGGCCCACTAACGGCCCATGATAAAGGTGGCAACAGTTAATCCCAACGTGACTCTGGGCCTGTTAAAGGCATGTCACATAATTCGGCCCGTTGATGTTTGTACTAAGCTTTCGGCCTCTTAAAGGCCCATGATATCAGTGGGCCAACTAAGGCCCGAGATTTGTTTCGGCCTGGTAACTGCCCGTGATATAACTGGTCCCAAAAAGGTCCGGTCTACATTTCAGCCTGCTGAAGGCCCGTCGACGACTAGTGAAAATTGAGGCCCAACATGCATTTTGGCCTGCTAAAGGCCCATGGTTTCATCTAGGCCGTAACAGGCAAGTACAATATTCAGCCTGTTAATGGCCCAACGCTACCTGGGCCAAACTAAGCGCTGGGTCCACAAAAGGCCCAACTAAAATATAGACCAGTGTAAGTTGTGGGCCTCGCGCAAAGTGTGAAGGCCCCAATCATTCAGGCCTAAGAAAGATGCAGGCTGACCCAATTGTGGCCCGCTAAAAACCAGGCCCATTAGAGGCGAATGTTTCGGCCCGGTCGACTACATCTATTTTTTTTCAGATAGCGAATGATGGCAGTAACTAGTAGGAATTAAGAACAAACCTACAATATACAATAAAGAAATTACGGCATAGTAACTAAGAATAAACCTACACTATACAATAAAGGATTTATGGTATATTACATGCACTGGGCATCGAAGTTCGCCACCAGTGATCATAAAGCGCAACAAAGAAGCAGATTACAAAAACTGGGCACCATTGCAGTGTAACAAAATAATACTGAACCGGGATCACTTCCAAGACAGTTCAAGAAAGGTTAGCCTTGCGCGGGAACTGTTGCGCAAGCTGCTGAGCAAGGCTGTGAAACCGGCCTAGCATGTCGATCATAGCTTCCAGGTGTAGCTGTTTAGCGATGAGGTTCTCATTGGTGTTCTCCGCAATCTTTCTTAGAGATAGGACTTCAAGTCGAAGTTGAGTTGCAGAATGCCTTTCTGCTAGAACTTGGGACTAAATAAGTCGAACTGATTCAGACAATGAATTCTGTGAGCTTGTCTGACTGCTAGTCTCAAGTAACTTGAACACCACATCAAGACAAGACTTTGGGGTTGTCTCGCTATCTTCAAGATGTTTTGCCTTCTTTGCTGCAATATATGTCGGGTTTGTCTCACAACCTTCAGCAGACTTGTGCATGCCATCAGGCATATCACCCTGAAACAAAGCAGAGAGATGACAGGTTTTGCACATGTATAAACAAAGATGATAACTGTGATGTCAATTCCATCCAATTTCAAATTAGAAAATAAAGAGTAAGTTCAAAATATCAATAGAATAATTTGGCATTGTTCATAATGTGGGGAGCTTCACCACACTACTGGATTACCATGTCAACATAACAAGCATAGATGAAGGGCAAAGAAAATCATTGTATCTATTTTGCTTAATGTGCATGGCATGTTGTTCATATCATCAGCCACATCAGTAAGATAAAACAGGAGATGACAAGGTGCAAACATGGGCTACTTCACCACACACTGGATTATAGATCCAAAAAATAAGCATACATATAGGGAGCATTGAGTAATGTGCATGGTATGAATAAGGAATTTGGTTTTACAAGTAAAACTTAGAACTTACGGTTCTTGCGAACTTGCATTTTGGTAGAAACAACAAACTAAACAGCAGTAAACGATAGGGAGTATGAGCAAATTAAACAACAGTTGAGGATAAAGGCTTTAGAAGGACCGACTTACATTAACAGTTAACACCGGCTTTATAATGCCCTTCTCCATGTCAAGGGAAGGATAACTCAAGAATTTCAGCACATAATCTTTTTCATAAGCATTGCCTGTACTCTACATTTTGTAGAGAGTAATTATAGATATGATAATACTAGAAGGAATAGAGGATAATGAAGATAAGATGCAGATTGATGCTACATAATCAACTACCAATCCCTGGAAGTACAAGCGTTACAGGAAAAAATGTACTGACAAGAGCAATGGGCTACACTTCTGCACTGGCATTGTCTGTGTATTCTACTTTTTGGTAAGATTAAATATAGATCTGGTCTTTTTTAGTAAATGGTGGGCGAGGGAGATAAGATGCAGAATGATACACAATGAACCAATCCCTCTTCCCATAATACAAGAGTGTTTTGAACACTAGTGTATTGTACAAAACGTTCTTATATTATGGGACGGAGGGAGTAGCTGTTAATGTAAGTACAGTGATAGACGATGTTCAGTCCTTACAAGAGGACTGCAGAGCTAAACCTCTTCAAAAGCATTAGTTGATTCTAAATTTATGTAAGAATCCATACGGATCTTATAATGTCCACAAAATGGACGATAACGAGGCTAACATGTGCAGTGATGCTACATAATCAAACAGCTATGAAAGTAAGTATGGTCATACAGGGCAAGAGGTACTCACAAGAGCAATGTAGTGTGCACTATAGTTGAGAGATTCTGTGGTCCCTTGAGACTGAATGTTCTTCTGCTAACAGTTTTCGTACAAGTGAGACGTTAAGGCAAATGCAGAAATGTAGTTCAAATTATGATGTGATATCATAGACAATACCTTACGCTGCAGCCGAGACCAATGTGTAACAAGATTATTCTAGTCACCATCGGATAAATGTAGCACCGGGGACTTTACAGAAATTTCGTTTAGAGGCTTGACATCGAAGTGCGCTTGCCTCAGGTAGGAACGATACTTCATCAATGAGTGCTTTAAAAGCGCAACCAACCCTTGCTCGTCTTCACAATCCAGTTTGGTCCTCGCCTATTTAAAAGAATGAAATCTTGTGTCTTCTGTGAGCAGAAACATATGCAGTAATGACCATGAATAACATTAGTACATTACTTACGCGTAAGTTGCGGAGGAAGACTGGAAATTGTTCTGTGTGTGCGGTATAATTTTTCCATGAGGAAAGATGCGCACAAAGTTCCTGACAACAATATAAGCTTCGTCTTCTACACTGGGAAGAAATGGAACAGGGGTCCTATTTGCTGCAATTGGGGCTCTCTCTGGTTTGAAAAGGGATTTGGCAACTGGATTTGGTGTACTCTTTGCTGGAATGGGGGTTTTGCGTCGTAGAGCTGGTGCTATGTCAACTGGCATAATCATATTGTTTGCTGCAGCTGGGGTCTGCTGAGTTGGGGCATCAGAAATGACCAGTGTAGTAAGGCTAGAGTCTGCTAGAGTTGGGGTGTTTTGTGGGTCAGGTGATATTGCAACTACGCCTAATGGGCTATTTGATTTATCAGGTGCCACTATCTTTTCCAAATACTTTGCTTGTGCTCCTCCACGATCAGCAATCACCCTCTTCCTTTTGAATGTCTGATACACAAGAACATTATTTGAATGGATAAATATGGTATGATGACAGATGGAATATGTACTGAAAATGGATAGGCAGGGCGTATTCACATACACGATGTGTAAACTAAGCTAATGGCAGTTCAACAAAGTAGAAGCAATGCAAAGCATCAGTTGCAAGATATGTGCGACCAATATAACCTTGGAAAGTTAGAGCAAGCACCTTGATGGGTGAATAAGATAGGGCATCTTCCTCTGACTCCTCCACTAGGGAGCTACATTGACTTAGGTCTCCCTCTATCTCAAAATCACTATTAGGATCATATTCTGAGCATGAATCTGTAGGTGGAGAGCGTTTGCATTGCATTGCATCCAGACTTGATTTCAGTCCCTTAATGCCAAGTTTGACAACCATGGCATTGTTCTGCTTTATTCTTTTCATGCACGCAAGCTCATAACCATTATGATGCTATTCAGAATCCGAGATTCATGAAAACATTAAAAGTAGTCAGATTAGCTATGGAATGCATTGTGGATTCAACTCGAAGTGTGTCTCCCTATAAACCCCTGCATATGCAAAGTTGACCCCCAAACCGTGCTGACCAGACCACACATAGAAATACAAACCCCCTATGTCTCTATAATAGGCAGACACACATTTCAAAACTGAAGTCACTACTAGGGAAAACCTTATACACAGAATATTAGCAGCAGCGCGGCACAAAAAGAGGCGCTGCTGCTAATTAGCAGTAGCGAGGTTAGGAAAAGCGCGCTACTGATGTAAATTTAGTAGTAGCGTGTGACGTCTAAACCGCACTTCTACAAAAATCCACCGACAGAAAACAACGACCTAAGTTTACCAGCAGCGCGGCGTCCCGAAGCGCGCTACTGCTAATGCAATAGTAGTAGCGCGCTTTTTGGTCACGTCGTTGCTGCTAATTTTGAAATTGTCCACACGGTTGGCTCGTTTAGCAGTAGCGCGTGGTGGGAAAGCGCGCTGCTGCTACACTCTTAGCAGCAATGCATTTTTCCTCTCGTGCTATTGCTAAGACGCAGGACCCACCACCTTTTTCCACCTCCCCTCTCCCCATCTCCTCTCCTCCCTTTCCCCTACCTCCCACATCCTCCGTCTCTCACTCTTCTTCTTCCTCAATACTTCTCCCCCCATTACTCTCCCTCTTCTACCTACCTTTCTCTTTCTTCATTACTCCTAGCTAACTACACCACCTCCATTAATGCATCTCCTTTCTCTTTTTCCTTCCCCCTCCACTAGTTCAAGTTGTCTCCTCCCAAATTAGCTAGCTAGGTAGATGTAGCATTTAGTTAAGTGACCTATTTGCCCCCTAAGTAGATCTTTCTTTGTCAAGAAGAGCTTTGTGCACTTTTGATCTCTGTACATCATCGTCTCCACCGTGTGCTCGATCTCGAGATAGAGGTGATTAAAATTTCATGCTTTTGCAAAATGGAAATATGTGTATGTGTGTGTGATATGATAATTGGGCAATATGATGGAAATTGTGTGTGTGGCATGTTTTGATGCCAAATTGTGCTTGAGTTGCCTATGTTTTGCTGAAATGTCGATTTATTTCCATTTCGGCGAATTCCGGGAAAACTCTCTAGATCTACATATGTCCTATTTTTAGGGAAGGTCATGCCGAATTTTTGTATGACTTTGATGCATGCACACATTTGTATAATAAATTTGTTTATTATTGCTGTGCAGACGTTCATGATGGTCAGTGGAACGATGGTGGACAGGTGGTTGCGGTCGGCGGTGCAGGACATGAAAGAAAACAACCGGACAGAGGTTTTATGTCCGTGTCGAAAATGCAAAGGAATAGTTTGGCTCGACCCCTATGACGATGGTCGTGTCGAAGCGCACCTGCTCATGACTGGTTTCATGGATGGCTATACTCAGTGGATAATTAAAGATGAGGATGACGATGTTGAGGACACCGACGGGGCAGGCAATGACGACATGGGGCAAGATGAAGAGATGATCGATAATGGCGGTGGGGAAGAGGCCGGACATGGCGGCGGAGAAGGGGCCGGACATGGCGGGGTAGAAGGGGCCGGACATGGTGGCAGAGAGAATGTGGACTCCACGCAGCAGAGTTCGTCCGTACTAAGTTCAATCGTGCAGGACCCTCATGTTCAAGCACTGCTTCGCAAGGAGACGAGTACTGAGAGAGCTGCTTCTAGAGAGGAGGCTAAGATGGAGCAACTGGTGGTAGACTCGAATACTCCATTGTATGATGGTTGCAATCCTGAGGTGACCCGCTTGAGTTTCACGCTCCAACTCCTGAAGACGAAGGCTAAAAACAAATGGACCGACACTAGCCTCGATGAGCATCTCAAGTACCTAAAGGATGTTCTTCCCGTGGGGAATCTATGTCCTACTAGTGTTGATGAGGCCAAGAATATCGTGTGCCCTCTTGATCTGCCGCATGTTAGATACCATGCATGCATCAACGATTGCATAATTTATCGGAAGGAGCACGCGGAAAAAACAAGCTGTCTGGTGTGCAATGCTTCTCGATACAAGAAGACCGGGAAGAAATGTCCCCAGAAAGTTGTATGGTACTTACCGATCACTCCCCATCTCCATCGGTATTTCGTAGATCCTAAGGAAGCAAAGCTAATGCGCTGGCATGCGGAGAGGAAGAAGCCCGACGATGGAGATGATCCGAAGCTGAGACACGTCAAGGATGGAAGCCAGTGGAGAGCGTTGGACAACTTCTATCGGTATTTTGAATGTGATGCAAGGAACATCGTGCTCGGCGCGTGTACCGATGGCATGAATCCGTTTGGCAACCAGAGCACCAACCATAGTACATGGCCCGTGTTTGTATGGATGTACAACCTCCCCCCTGGTTGTGCATGAAGTCGAAGTACATTCACATGACCATGCTTATTCAAGGGCCGAAACAACCAGGAAATAATATTAATTTGTATCTGGGGCTACTTCAAGAGGAGTTAGACAGTTTATGGAAAACACCGGCCAAGACATGGGACGCCAGCAAAGGTGAGTATTTCTACATGAGAGCCGCGCTGATCACGACGGTGCATGATTATCTTGGTTACGGATATGTCGCAGGCCAGGCGTGCCATGGATATTGCGGATGCACATGATGCATGGATGATACGACGTCTCAGCAGCTAACGTCAAGGAAAGATGGCGGGTATGGGAAAATCATGTACATGGGGCATCGAAGATGGCTCGAATAGGACGACCCGTGGAGAAACCGTGGAGATCTATTCAATGGTCACGCTGAGCATCGAGGACCTCCATGTAAGCGGAGTGGTGCTGAAATCGATGAGCTGTTGAAAAACTGGAAGGAGTGCACCGCACCAGGAAAGACGATGAAAAAGGCACCAGAGCCGCTGCTGAAGGTATGGAAGACGAGGTCTGTGTTCTGGGACTTGGAGTACTAGCAAAAACTCGATACACCTCATTGCCTTGATCAAATGCACATCTATAAGAATGTCCTTGAGAGTTTGCTCGCGACACTGATGAACATGCCGGATAAGACCAAGGATGGGCCGAAGGCAAGAAAAGACTTGCAAGATTTGAAAATCAGGGAAGATCTGCACATGCCGCCCCGTAAACAGTCAGACGAGACAGAGACGGAGACAGAGGCGCGGGACAAGAAGGGCAAGAAAATAAAGAAAGAGGATTATTGCCCCCCTTCTTGCTTCACCTTAAGTCAGACTGAGATCGATCAATTCTTTAAGTGCCCTACCGGAGTCAAAATTAGTTCCGGTTACTATGGCAAGATAAGCAGATATCTACACACGGACAAGAAAAGGTTCAGCGGGATGAAGTCCAATGACTGTCATGTGATGATGACGCAGATACTACCTGTTGCCCTTAGAGGGATAATGGACAAGCACGTCTGTGAAACGCTTATTGGTCTCTGCAACTTTTTCGACGTCATCTCTCGAAAGTTGATCAGTCTGAAGCAGCTCCGAAGGCTACAGGAAGAGATTGTTGTGGTACTGAATGAGCTTGAGATGTACTTCCCGTCTGCATTCTCTGACGTGATGGTGCATCTGTATGTCCATATTGTGAACGGCATAATAGACTTGGGGCCGTCATTTCTGCACAACATGATGCTGTTTGAGAGGATGAATGGGATCATCAAAGGATTCGTTCATAACATGTCCTGTCCGGATGGAAGCATCGTCCAGGGCGATCTGACACAAGAGTGCATCTCTTTCTGCGAGAATTTTCTATATGGCCCAGACCAGTCGCCTGATGTTAGTGTTGGTTTGCCCGTTAACAAGCACGATGGGAGGCTCTAAGGAGATGGTCACTCCAACAGTCGCAAGGAACTGCACGTGGCATACTCAGATCGACGCAGCGAGTTTGACATAGCAAACTTGGTAGTGCTACAACACCTAGACGAGGTAGATCATTTCGTGGCACTCACAAAGAAATTATCGCAAAGAAGTATCGTGACCGGGGGGTATGCAGGACGGACATCGAAGTTACTAGAGAGCACAACTCCACTTTCCTGCATTGGTTCAAAGAGCATATTATTGCTAATCCCCCGAAGGAGGGCTCTAAGGACAGATTGCTCATATACGCCTTAGCACATGGCCCCTCGCCCAACCTCCTAACCTATCAGGCATACGATATCAACAGATACACATTCTACATGGAGGCCAAAGATATGGGCAGTGATGATCAGAACTCAGGGGTTACGATGGAATGCATGACCGGCAGCGACAATGGCACAACTGAAAGATTTTACGGAAGGGTCAAGGAGATCTGGGAGCTTGACTACTCTGGATTGCACAACACGATGATGTTCCGTGTTAGATGGGCTAAGAATGTCGAAAGAGAAAACCGGAATTTCACTACCATGACTATACCCGACGCCAAGAGCGCTACCGTGAACGCTATCGCAAAAAATGAGCCATGGGTACACGCTAAGCATGTGACACAACGCTTCTTCATAACCGACCCGCACAATCCCAACCGTGTTGTCGTGAGGAGAGCCAAAAGGAACATCATTGGAATGGATGGAGTCGCCAACGAGGAAGACTACGATCAGTACGGCAACCCAATGAGGGAAGATGATGATGATGATGAAGTATACGTCAAAAGAAGAATCAATACTACATTACCTAAGAAAAATCGTACTCCATGGAAAAGGCAAAGTCACAATGAGGGGCTCAATTATTCTTCAACGAACAAGAATGGAAAGAAGCTGACTCAAAAATGAAAACGTCAATGCTGAGGAACCGTATGTTATCGGTCAAATGATGTAATATATATGTTCCTATTTTGTATACACACTTAGTTAACTGCTCTCAGAAAAAAAGTGAGAGAAAATAAATGAAAACAAACGGGAAAACTGTTACTGGTTACAGCAGGAGCGCGTTTTTCAGAAAAGAGCTACAGCTAGTCAAGGTAGCAGTAGCGGTTTCTACACGAAACCGCTATAGCTACCTCGAGTAGCTATAGCATGTTTTGCCTAAACGCGCTACTACTATGCCCACTTAACCCCGAAAATCCGCACTCCTCTCTTCATCCCGCCTCTTTTCCCCCAAATCCACACACTCTCTCTTCCCCCGTCGCGCAGCTGGAGCCCTCGCCACGCCTCTGCGCTCGCCCCCGACCCCGACCCCAGTGCTCGCCCCCGACCTTGGCTCTGGCCCCGGCGCTCGACCCCGACCCCTCCCATCCTCGGTCGTCGTCAGGCCTGCACCCTCTGTAAGCCCCCCACCTCTCCTCCTCTCTCTAGTAGCTAGGTTTTTTGGTTAATTTAGTTAGGTTTTAGTTAGGGCAGATGGTTAATTAGGTTATATATGTGGACATGTGATGTTTTGGACATGTCATATTTGGAAATTTGGATATGTCATATGGACATGATGATTATGTGCAGGGTAAATGATCCGAGTGGCCTATGTTATGCCGGAATGTTGATTCATTTCCGTTCCGGTGAATTTCAGGCGCTCGATATGTCCATTTTTTGGCAAAGGTCATGCCGAAATTTTCCGTGAATTTTGGCATGATTTGTGCTAGATAGTAGGCATATCGAGTGCTCGGAAAGGACATTCCGGCAAACATAGATTTCTTTTTTATGTCATTTCTCTTTTTTTCATAGTTTTATAATTAAACAAGGAGACTTAATCATAGGAAACATGTCGAACAACGAAGAAACTGGGCCTTCTGACCAAGATGTAGACGAGATGGATTATGAGGGTGAACAAGAGTACCTCGACTATTTGACTGCTAAGAAAATGCAAAGTCAAGGTTTGCAGGTCGGCCTCGATGGTGGTACTGACGCCGACATCGACACCGACGGCGCCGACACCGATGGCTGCGCCGAGACCGGCGGGGAAGGTACCTGCGAGGAAGATACCGGCGGGGAAGGTTCCGGCGCCGATGCCGCTACCAAAAAGAAGAAGCAGAAGAAGTAGAGGATACGAAAACCTAACAAACTAGGGATTGGATGACTGGTGATCACAAAGATGGCACCTGGCAATTTTGAGCCATTAGAGCCAGAAGAACCTCGCAAGTGCTATGGGAACCAAGTAGGATGCATCCTACGGGAATGCGCGAGCATCAACGACGATGACTTAAGCAGTAAAGAACATTTGACGCAGTTGCTCCTGACGAAGTGGCACAAGAGATTCAAGTTCCCCGACCGGGATGATAACATAGAAGGACCGTGGGATGATCCAAAGATGAAAAAGATTAACAATCACACCATGGGCATGTTCAGCAATGATTTGGCCTCCTGGAAAGGGAGGGTGAAATGAGCTATTGAGGCTAAGGAACCCCTGTCCAAGATTCTGGAGGAAAATCCGACACTTACGGTAGAGGAGTTCGAAAAGTTCAAGGACACTTGCGCTACCGAGGCAGCCAAGTCTAAGGCTGCGAAATTCAAGAGCCTTCAGCAAAGGAACACGGGGAAGCATCACCTCGAAAGCCGTGGCTACCTCGGTAAAAGGCCCATATGGGATAAGGAGGACGCAAAACGTGAAGCCACGGGTATCCCAGACCCCTTCGCGAAGTTCACCAACCCCTTGGAGCGTGAGTTCATCAGGGCCCACTACAAGTGGGACAAGGAAAAGAAGGTTTTTTACACTGACCAGATCACGAGGAAATTGATTAGACTACTGGTAATTATTCTTTTACGACCTTACATTTAGCTCTAGATCTAGTCGACCTAAACGGTTCACGCTCCTTCTACAGGAGAAGCAACACCAGCTTGCAGCTGAAAGCCCTACTTCTCTGATGATGCCCAAGTGGGACACCACTCTCAACCAGGCCTTGAACGAACTTAAGGGACTCCCTTTGGGCCAGCGGCCGCAATATGGTCGTGTGCACGGCGCTGGAGACGGCGCCACGTGGAAGGTGTTTTACAACGAGGGCTCGGAGGCCAACAATAAGAAAAATAAGTTTACTCAGGCGGACATCGATGAGAAGGTGAAGCTTGCAGTCGAGAAAAAAGCAGCTGAGGACGCGAAAAAACAGCCGAGGAGAAAAATGAGTTGCTACTGCAGGCGGTAAATGCAGTTGTAACTGCCTGCAGAAATGATTTCGCTACTAACTTGGTTCCAGCTATCATCAACTAGACGAAGGAAAATCCAGACAAGACGGTACATGATTTCCCGTTGCCCAGTTTCGTCTGGAGCAACTCCGTGAACAACAACACCACCGCACCATCACTTGACCACGCAACTGGGCCTCCTCTTGCAGTCACTCCCGCTCATAGCAGCCCGTCCTCAGTCTCTGGTGTGCTAGGTGGGCCTTCGTCTTTGGCTGAGCTCGACGCCATAACGGTAATTACATGTCGCACCAACATAGAATATTCCATTTTTGTTGCCATTCGGATGTTTTACGCCACAGACATGTGTTTGCGGTCCGAAGAAACCCCGTGCACCATACTCTACCTAATCAAAGGCCAGAAGGTGGACGTGGGAAAGGGGGTGATAATGAACCCCTTGCAACCCACGTTCCATAACCACCCGATCCCCGCTGGGCACTTCAGAGTTAACTTGTCCAGTGTGAAATCAGGGCACGAGAATTTGCCTCCTCCGGTAAAGCATGTGGAAGAGGACGACGAGACCCCGCCACGGATTGGAAACTGCAAGGGTTGGGTGCTGCTATGGCCGACGAATCTTATTCGTCTGGATCCAGCCGAGAGCACACCAATAACCACACATCAACAACCATGTGCGGAGACCACCACCCCGCCTACGCAATTACTAGCTCCTGTAGTGTCGGATGAGAGTGGCGGATGACGTGATGAATGCGGTGCAATAGTACTGGCTGATGTAATCGGTCCTGTAGAACATATAATGGATGATGAGATGGAGGTCGACCCAATGGGTTTCCTCAATAAAACGCGTATGACTGTGACATAGATATGATGAGTCAACCATATGACGAATTGGGCTATCATCATGCTAATAAGGATATGGATGATCTGCCCGGGCAGGAAGGTCGTAGCAGGGATTGCAAAAAGTCTCTCTTCATGAAATCCTCACAGGACACGCCTGAAGATGCCGCCTCAACATAGGCTCAACTAGCCGAGGGTCGTACAGTGCTTAGCCTGGGAACATTGGGGCAGGGGTTAAGGAAGGGTCTGGAAGGTGTGCCCAAGAAAAAGGCGAGGAAGAGATCGGGGAAGATAGATGCCTCCAAACAAGCCAGAGCACATAGCAGCCAGATGATGGAGTCTGAAGAGTGTGTACCCGTGAAAGGTGCGGCCATGTTCCATCTCACGGGCGAGCCGATGCTACCGTCGAAACCGTTGGAGGCACTATCAAGGGATCTTAGGAGACTGCACGACCATGTGCTGTCGACTGAGAAAAGCCTACTAGCCTCGAAGAATCCAGGATATCCGACATACGCGGCTCGTGTGCCTGAGGGGAAGTGCTACGTCGACACACGGCCCGCAGAGGCGTTCTTCCTGTAGTTTGACCATATCGTTGAGATGTTTCTGACAAGGCGGCTCGATTTTACAATCGTCCGCCTTTTTGCGCTACATATGAGCTCCGTCATGAAGAGAGAAGAAGTCTCGCAAATCTGTGTGGCAGATCCGTACTACATGCACGAATCTTTCTTGAGTCTCGACAACTTTGAGCGTGAAACTGCTAGGGACTACCTCCAAAACTTCATGGTACAGAATAAGGACCAGGAAATTGTCCTCCTGCCTTATCATCTAAAGTAAGTCAGTTCCGGACAACCCTTTTGTATATTTCAATCATTCCTTCTCGCTCATATGGAGAATAATTTGAGGTGTCTTTTCCCCGCAGCAACGGGCGCGCCGTCCTTATCGTTCTTTACCCATGAGTCTCGCACGCCGTGTATTTCGACCCTTCCAGAGACTACGAGAAGAAGGACTACACCCACATAATGAATATTCTAGATGATGCTCTCCAAGGCTTCAGCATTAGAGGTGGCCACATGCAGATCAGGAAACAAAGGAACAAGAAGATGGGTTTCGCGCATAAAACTAACTTCTGCTGCATCCATGTCCCAAAACCAAGCAAGAAGGATGGATTCTACATCCTCCATCTCATGATTGAGTTCAACACGGATCACCAAAAGCTTCGCATGACAAGAAAAAATGATGAACATATCCACAAGTGGCTAAAATCTCATGGAGAAGCGGATTATAAACTTAGAGATTACTTCTTTCGCATACAAAGGGACATTGCGACGATCATCATGAAAGAAGTCGTCGATGAGAAGGGGATGTTCCACCACGGCCCTATATCGCAAGTTGACGTTCGAACTCGCATAGGCATGCAACATCAAGATCTCATGCCGTTCAAGAAGCTAGGGTCCATCCTCGATGATATGGAAGGATGGAACTTCTAGTGATTTACGATGCCGATGATGATGATATGTGTCGGTTGAACTTGTATACTTTCTGTAGCGATGAAACTTTGTGATGTCCATGGTCCCTGCTGAACTTGCATAATGGTACTTTGTTTGTTTTGGTACGATGACTTGCGTACCTCTAGTTAATTAGTTTGCATACTATATGTTGCATCTAGTTGCTAATTAACCCTTTCTTTTTCGTGTTGGTCTAATATATTTTGTTACATATGATTGTGCATCCTCTTGATGAACATGCATCTCTAACAGGTACCTAGTTTCTTGATGGCGAGATGACGGTGCTATGTCGTGTACAAAGGGAAGGTTCTGGGGGTGTACAACGAGTGGCCTGAGTGTCAAGCGCAAGTGAATGGGGTCTCGGGCACCAGCCATAAAGGCTTCAAAAGCAGAGAAGAAGGAGAAGCTAGTTACTTGAGGTTCATGCTAGCACGAGAGAGGACTCGTAACCGCCACCTCATGTACTGCATAATTCCGCTCTCACTCATAGTGATAGCTCTTCTCACATATACCATTGTTTAGATGGATGACGTTGTAGTTGCAAGTATTTGAGACTTGCATGTATGGCTATTTTCGAGATGATGACGAGATACCACTTTGTATTGGATGATGATTACGATGATCCTATTTGTATGTATATGCTATGATTACATTTGTGGTCTCGCAACCATTTGTATGTGTATCATGATGACATTTGTATCTGCTAAAGATTCTTGTATAAAGCCTATTCAAATACAAAACAAATATGCACAAAAAAACAAAAACTTCTCAAATTAGCAGTAGCGAGTGGAGAAAAGTTAGCAGCAGCACCACGGTAGCAGTAACGCATCCGGGCAAAGTGCGCTAGAGCTATTAGCAGTAGCGAGCTTCCACGAAGAGTGCTACTGCTACACTTGTATAGCAGTAGCGCGGGTGTGCACGCGCTACTGCTATGGGTTAGCTGTAGCGCCTTATTAGTAGCGCCGGTCCCCGCGCTACTGATATACCTAGAACCCGCGCTGCTGCTAGCCTTTTCCCTAGTAGTGAGTAGGAACATTGGAATCATATGAAATTCGTATTTGAACAAATAAACTATGGAATTATGAGTGGCATAATGTTTAGCTTCAAGGGTGGAGTGTTGGTAGTGCGACACAAAGCAAGTAGGAAGATTGTATTCCATGTAAAAGATCGAAGCCTATGTAAAAGCTGGAAATGACACTTTCTTTCTATACAATGCAGTGTTCGTTGCCCACACATGATGGAAGAGATCACATAGATAAATACTATTCACTCATGTCTAGTCTACGGTTCCAGTATTTAGAAACAGGGTGGTCCACCCTAAAAGAATATTGACAACAAATATGACAAGGCAAGCATAGATGCAGTGAATCAATCATTTACTTGTGAGCTTACTACGACAAGTATGCAGAATTGTAATTGCAGTAAGAGACCATCCAAAATTCTCCTAGAGTCATGCCGTCCGAGGACGGCAAGTCACCGGCGAGGCAGGCGGCTGGGGGCGAGTAGAGATCAGAAGCGCGCAGCAGAACCTAGGGGAATCGGGACCTGGGACGACCCAAAATCCTAGGGTGGGCCAGCCCACCGTGGGCACCCTGTAGAGATACACACCCGAGCAGCGAACATGCATTTTCAAAACTAATTTAGGAACATTTAGCTGACCAATTAAATGACTCTGTTTTAATAATATCATATTCGTGTTTGAACAACTAAGCTTGTTTAGCTTGATGGGTGGAGCAGTGCTATTATGACACGAAGCACGTATTCTGATCTTATAGTGATCATCAAAGGGGGAAACTCTAAGCATATTTTTTTAGCAAAAGAGGGTTTCCCCTCCGATTTCTATTAAAGAAAACACCATCGGAACCAACATGATCAATTAAACCGTATTATGACTGTGCCATGACAGATTTGAAGCTGCAAACTGGAGAAATGATATTTAGCAACCATTGTTTGCTTCGAACTAAGAGCTGAAAATAAAGTAGAGTAACCAAGTTAAGATCTATTTTCTGGTTGAGATCAAAAGGTTGAGGAGATATGAAGTGCAACATCTCTTGCGGCGCCGTGTAGGCATCGGGGGTGCGATGGCTGTCGGTGGCGTTGAAGGAGATCTGTGACGGTAGACGGGTGCATCAGGGGATAAGTCCCGTTGCGGTGGAAGAGAAGGTCGTGTGAGCGGCCCCGACAAAGAGGACAACGGCGCCGATGAAGCAAGAGGACGTGATGCAAGGCTCTTGGTCCGTCGCCATGGATGAGAAACGTCCATCTCTAGCAGTGGACGGCGCGGTCTTGGTAGGCGCTCCGGCATGGTGGAGGACGGTGGCGATGGATGTGGTGGAGGACGGCGGCGATGGATGGGGTGGAGGATGGCGGCGATGGATGGGGTGGCAGACGGAGGCTGGTGTGGGGATGGTGTTCTAGCGCGGACGGTGTATGAATGGGAAAATGGAGGGAGAGGTACGGGGAACCTTGTTTTTGGACGCGCCTATCTGAAATATGGGAAAGTTACGAACTTAGCCCTCCTTTAAATTTGGAGGTCTCGTCGGTTGGGGATACGACAGTAATCTCGCATCTTGCCAATATTTGCCCAGAGCGATTTCGGGCGAGGAGAGGGTGGTTGGCGCCCATGGTTGGCGCCAACGGTGTATGAACGGGGCTGACAGGTAGGGCGGTTGTGTCACGTCTGAGTGAAGTTACAAACCTACCCCTATTGGAAATATTTGCCTACATCGATTTCGGCCGAGTCGAGTTTGTTTTTCCGCCCACCGTGTATGAATGGGGAAATGGAGGGAGAAACAGAGGTCTTTCAGACGAGCTTGAATCAAATGTGTTTTGTCGCCCATGTTTGGCGCCCACCGTGTCGGAATGGGCTCAGAGGCGGTCATGTCACGTCTAATTGAAGTTACTAACCTACCCCTATTTAGAGCAGTAGAAATCGGGCCGATGGATTGTCCGTGTAATGGGTAGACAGTAATTCCCATCTCCCAAACACTTGGCTTCAGGCAGCCGATGTGGGAGTGGACATTTTGCTGCTTCTTTCGAATTTTGGGACAATAAGCATCCACGTTTACCCTGGCAACTAAATTCGAATCCATTTTGTATTCGTATATGAATCTTTATAAATCATTCTATGTGTTTTTATATATCTTCAAAAGGACGACAAAGATGAATTCCACTGTCATATATGAATATGGTTTATGAATGACGATACTCAAATTCAAAAGCTAGAATCCAGTTTAAGGTGAATTCGAATATTTGGAACACTTCATGTCCAACTCAAATGTCACATGCAGCATAATGTGTACTCCCATTTAGATATGTACACAAGCGATGTATCAAGATTCAAATACCGAGTCAATCAACCAAGAATGTACAGAACTAACAGACATATAAACACTTATAGAGTATCTGGATCAATAATATTAACTAACATACATAAGCCAGGTTGTTGTACTTTTTTTGCTACAACAACATCCTTTTTTAGCCAAGCTACTACAGCATCTTGGCCCTTTTTGATGCGTGCCACTTACGGTCCATCTATACTACTATTATTGCTGAATGCACATTTAGCCCATGGGGACCTCGCTCTTTGATCTTGGGCTAACCATTTTTGCCATTAAAGTTCCGATTGGATTCAGAAAAGTTGAAGTTAGCAAAACATCTCAACTGGGAGTTATAACAGCAAACCAGTTAAACAAACAAGGAATTAAAGAGTTTCAATTGGATGATGAAAAGTAGTTATTAACATCATTGTAACCCGTTGTTGGAGCAGCAAAGCAGTTAAACAAACAAGTAGCTATTTAAGTTCAGGCAAACAGGTAATTCATAATAGTAAGTATCAAACACATAGATAGCGCGCAGTCTAGAATAGGATTAACAGGCTGTGGCATTATATAATCAGTAGCAAACTAAATTAAGCCAAGCAACGTAATTGAACAATTTTGCAATAAGTGGCTAACTAAAATTCTGAGAAGCAGGTAACTGAACTTACGCTAGTTATTTGTACATGCACAGTGCAACTTGTTTTTCGCTTACAAGGTTGTACGAAGGAGTCCATGGCATCAATTGCTTGGGTACGCAGTCCCAATACTTCTTTCTTCCCGCACTACATTGGTAAGTCGAATGGTTAATCTGGGAAGATGGTGCGTCCTTGATATGTTATATGAGGACGTGTAGTCAGACTAGTTGTAGCCACACACATCACACTGGCTTTTACTGTATTTTCATGCGATTACTTTTGGCATATCGAGATCTAAGCAATCTACAATAGGATGAAAAGACGGGCACCCTTCACATTATTGGCGAACTCAGTTCATAGAAATAAGCAATTCAATCATTCTGTGGGTAAATCAAAAGCGCCACTGGAATATTTTTCACTACCCCAATCATGCACGCAAAAAGGGGCGACGCCACCATAGGGGCTGGTATGGGCGGCCGCCTCGGGTGGCTGGAAAGTGTGCACCTAGTTTGAGTCGTCCAGGTTAGCCCAAGCTAGTTTTGTCCGTCCCAACGCATGAGCATGCAATGTAAAAAATGAAGAAAAATGTTTCAATTTGGATGGGCCAATAACATAAGTGCAAGGGAGGCCCTATGGCAGGCTCGCGGCCCAAATGATTGCCACCCATATCGATCGACAGTAGGAAAAATCCCAATTCATTCGCTTCAGCCTCTAGTCTGGTTCGCTCGCCGCTGGACAGACCGACACAGCACTTCCTCGCGCCCTCATTGGAGGGCAGTTGTCGAGCTTCAAGCGAACGGAAGGACAAGAAGATGAAGATCCAACCCTGGGTGTAGCCTACATGGGAGGCAGCGGCAGCAGCACAGGCATGGCATCGAGCTTGCACAAACGGACATTCGCAGCTTACAAGAGTAGCATGCGCAACGAGCAGGTACATCACATCCCTGATTATATCTAATTCAACTCTTCAGTTTCTGGCCAATAGTTAAACCTGACGGTGTTGTAAAACTGTTTGTATGTAGGGAATCTATGAGAAAATGAAACCAATTTCTACTTATTTTATAACTCCCCCAATCAATACTGAACTGACTGAATTTGATGTATCTAATCAAGTTTCCGGTGCAAACATCCAAGCTCATGTTGTTCTTGAGCCTGAAGTGTCTAATGAACAGACTACTAATGAAGGATTTGATGCAAACATTTTACATGCTCCTGGTGATGAACATATAGTGTCTAATGAGGGATCTAACGCAAGCATTTTGCAAGCTCCCATTAAAGAATTTAGTATCTAATGATGATCTGCTATGTTGAGAGAGACATAGAGATTTGTAGGCATTGATGACAAGCAAATTATAGTGCATTTTCATGGCTTGAGGAAACGTCGAGGCCATCTACCAGAAAGTCCCCGTATCATGACAACGTAGCATAAATACCTTTCTAATCTGTTGTTTGAAACTATTGTCATACTTGTGCATGATAGATATACTGATATGCAGTTTGCGCACTGGTTATAGGTGCAGTTACACTTTGATATTTTCAGCCAGAGAACGAATATTTCAAGCAGGTACAGACCATGTGTGTAGTCCTTGTACACCATGTTGTATTTTGTGTTTTTTGGTGCTTGCATCATTTAGTGTTTATAATCTGAACTACTTTGGATCATTAGCTGGTTTTCAAAGTGCATGTAGCTTCACATTTCTCAAGTTATGTTGATTTCCGGAGTGCAAGTGCCTTCGTATTTTTTAAGTTTAATGTTCACCCCTGGTAACTTGAATTCGTGGATCCGCCACTGCACACAAATCATACACGAATGCCAGTACGAATTAAATGAAATGCAGGGACTTACGCTAGCTGGTTGTATAGGCTCACTGCAGCTCTGCTTGCGCTTGGGGTGTTCCATGTACAAGTCCATGTTACCACTTGCTTGGATGTGCAGGCCTTGTGCTCCTTGCATCCCCCTCTGCATTTTTGACATGGTGAATGGTTGATCAAATAAGAGGAATCGACCTTGCTGTTGTAACGGAGGACAGATACTTACAAGGTTCTAGGGGTGTGCAGGATGTGTACCAGATCCCGTAGCGCCGTCATGCTTCGCTAAAAAATGGATTTGCTCGTTTCAGATGATATCTCCAGAAGAAATAAGAGTTAAAGTCAGAGTTGCATAGGCGTGTAAGCTAAGAGAGCGGTGAAAGGATATCCAAACATTGTCGGAACAGTGCACAAGGGAGTGATGTGTGGATACCAAGTTCAGGCCGGCGTTTGGGCATGCTCGCCTAGCTAGAGTGCGGGTCACTTCAGAGCCGTTGAGGGTGATGCGCTGGCGTTGGCTGGCCGCGTACGGATGCAGATCTTGAGTGGCAGCAAAGCGCTATGATGCGGTGGACGAGACCGTTGGTGAAGCCCCAGCATCCTCGAGGGGCGGAGGTGCGACGATATGCTCGATGAAGTAGCCCCGGTGAGCTGGGAGACGGCGTCGGTGAAGCGCACCTGATGCGATGGAAGTCGGTGTCTATGAGGCACGTCGATTGCGGCAGCCGACGTTGTCGGTGGACCACCTGGTGCGGTGGACGAGGGCGTAGATGAGATCGCTCCGGTGCGGTGGTGAAGCGCGACCATTGTCTTCGTTGTCGTCGTCCGGCACAGAGGTGGGGAAAGAGACGAGACGAGGGGCGATTCGAACTTTGCTTGGGTTGGCAGAGAATTAGGGATTTGAGCAATCTGGGCGTGGAAGGGGACAGTGGAGAAGGGAGATTTTGCAGGGCTAGAATTGGGGCTGCCAGATATTTCAATCTGAAACGTGGAAGCGTGAACTTATTTTGTCGTCGTCCTTTTGGGGGGGGGGGGGGGGGGGGGGGGGGGGGGTGGGACGCAGCTTCGGTGTCTTAAAGCCACCTGCCTTTGGGTCATTGACATGTGGGACAGCCACCTGTTGGCCCACATGTCATGGACACAGAGGTAGGTGCCTTAAGGCACTGAAGAATCGTCCGGGTGGGTGGCTGGGTGCTAAGCCACCGTACGACACACGCGACCACCACGACACGACCCTGGTCTGCCTGGTGCGCCTACATTTGAGAGGAGATTTGAGAATGCAAACGAATCTTCTTTCATTTGCAAATGAATCTGTATGTATTTCCATGCCCGTGTTTTCCTTGCAAATAATTAGTCATTCCAAACGAGATACTATAAATTAATTAATGAGGAGTTATTTGAAAAAAACGAAATGGTATACACGGTATCCATGCTAACGTGGATTAGAGTGTGTGTGTCACATAATTAGTTATTTGAATTAGAGTGTGTGTCACATAGCGATCTCCAATTCTTACGTGGATTTTGCATTTCACTGTATCCACACTACTTTTTTAATACAAATTCATATGTATATGATGAACACAATGGTAGTGAGAAAACTTTTGGATGGATTCAAACATATGACCTACAAAATAGCACAACAAATCGAGTCAATGTCAACTTTTCGAAACCTAGTATGGCATGAATTCAAAATAATTACCCATATGCATGGTCCTTAGTTCAAATCTTACAATGTACACCGAATTGAAACATCGATATTAAGTCTCGTACTATCTACATTCAAATGTTGTTTTTAGCCCCCCCCCCCCCCCCCCCGCGCACACACGCTACATACTTCCTGTATCGGTCAATCTTCCTCTCCTAACCACCTTAGGAAGCTATCGGTTTCCAACACACATTCATTCTTTCTCTCCATGTTTCGATCTCTAACTCTCTCAACTACACAACCCCATTTTTCCACTGTGTTACCAAATGTATTTACCTCACACACCCGCCATTGGCCATTGCACCCCATGCCGAGCTCTCTCTCTCTCTCTCCCTCTCCCGCTCACCCTCTCGCGCTAAATACATGCATTGCCTATCTAGCCCCCCAACCTCTCGTGCGCACGCACGCACGTTGTCTATCTAGGTCACTCCCTCGAGATTGTCTCACTCTTTCTTCAGCACGGCGGGCCACACTCGCTCAATCTCGCTCTCTTTATCTGAGTCTCGTTTAACCTTGTTTTCTTTCACACACAAATGATATATCTCCCTGTTCGGGCCTCGATCGACACACTCTATACTCTCTCACGCAGATTGTCTATCTAGGTCAGTCCATCCAAGCCGCCCCCACTCTTTCAACCTCATGGCGGGCCACACTCGCTCAATCTCTCTCTCCCTCTCTCTCTCTCTCTCTCTCTGTGTGTGTGTGTGTGTGTGTGTATGTCTCGATTGACCTCGCTCTTTATCGGACAAAAATGATATATCACCATGTTTGAACCCAATTTGACCTATTCACATTGTATACTCTCTCACGCACATTGTCTATCTAGGTCACTCTCTCCAACCCGTCTCACTCTTTCGATCGCACGACGACCCTATGTGATCGATTGACCTTGCTTCCCCCCCCACACAAAATATATCTACACGTCTGTGACTGGATCATCTCTCAAGCTCTATCTTACAACCCTCACCCTTGCCAAAAGCTCAATCGGACAATATCTCTCCAGAGCATATATATATATGTTCAATGAATGTCGGACCACACTCACTTTGTCTTTCTATCTATATGTCTCTCGATTGACCTCGCTTTCTCACGCCGTATCTTCCACACATTGAAGCTACCTCTCCATCCCTCACAAAGTCGGAGCTATTTACATTGCAAGGGGCACTTCAGCCTTGGATTAATTTGTGTAGGCATTTATTCCGGTCGGTTTAGATTATATTTTCGTAGCATTCAGCCCATAACTACTCCAAACACCATTGCAACCCCCACAACTCCCCTAGTTGATTTCCCTTTGGCTCGGTCATCGCTCTCTTGCACGCCCTTTCTCGCCTTCACCGTCGCACCATGGTATTATTGCAAAAAACTCTGTTGTTCTCTTTAATTATTATAAATAAGCTACAAAACTACACACCGATAGTCCACTTGGAATGGAACAAATTTCGACCCACAAATTAAAGTGCTACAAACTACACACCGAGGGGCCCACGTGTCATGAAACAAATTTGGACCCATATACAAATTAAAAAATAAAGGACGAGGATCGAACATGCGACCAGGGCCTTCAAGCCGCATGTCAATAGGCAACATACGTAGAACAACTATCAGGACCCCGATTCTAAGTCACACCGATCTAGCATGTAACACCTCATATCACTTTGCGGCCTCACGCATGGTATTCCCACGGGTGTCGCCTTACCATGGCCCGGGACCCTTTGCGCCTTTTGGCTCACGTATATGATAGTGTCGCTAGCATCCATATGACAAAGAACCCGGGCCGACATGACTAGTCGTGGACCCAAAGTGGCACTAACTTATGGGGACAGGGATACATGAATCAACATCGAGCATGTCGGTTAGCAGCGTGCGAATCCGCGCTGTAGCACTGGGCTAACAGGACTCCGGGAACCCGGGCTGTAGCAGGCTAGGAAGGACTCCGGATGTCACCGCGTGACATTTCCCCGAAGGGATAGACACAGGAACGAAGTGAATCACATGCCGGCTAGTCAAGTGTTCCGGAGCAGTAGTGCTGGGCTAGCAGGACTCCGGTGAACCGGGCTGTAGCGGACTACTATGGCTCATGGAAGCACAAGACTACATTTCCCCATAAGAGAGGCTACCAAGGATAAACAACTAGGTTGTCGGATCCCACACATACCAAGCATTTCAATCATACACACAATATGCTCGATATGTGTAAATATAACATGGCATCACAACATAACTCTATGACTCAAGTATTTATTCATTAGGCTCCGAGGAGCCAAGTATTACAAACATGGGTCTCATGACCCCAACATACAGAGCATACAAACAACAAGCACATGCGGAAGCTTAACTTGTCTGAGTACAGACAACTACAAATGAAAAAGGCTGGGCACAAGATCGTAGCTGAGGTATCAAGCTAAACGTCGAAGTCCACACGGAACTACTAGCGAGACTGACGTCTCTCTGCAAAACATAAATTAAGAAAACGTGAGTACAATTGTACCCAGCAAGACTTACATCAGAACTAACTACATATGCATCGGTATCAATAAAGGGGTGCTGGAGTTTAACTGCAGCAAGCCAGCTTTGACTCGGTGGCTATCCTGAACTACGACTGCAAGTAACTCTTTTGAGGTGGTGCACACGAGTCCACATATTCACCATACCAATACACCACTATGGATCCGCTCCCGTCTGCCTACGAGAACGCCACCCATAGCACTCACGCTTATCTTGCGCATTTTAGAGTATCCACTTTCACTTGTCTATGAACTATGCAAGGGGTCCAAGTTTCCATATTCGAGGAATCCGGCTATTCGAATAGATAATGATAACCCTGCAGGGGTGTACTTCTTCACACACGCTCTCGCCACTTACCACCATGTACACGTCATGTATCTCGGCAACCTTCAAGCGGAAGCCTCGTGAGGGAGTCGGCCACGACCTGACTAATCACACAAGTCTCTCGTCCAGGTTTATCGCCTATTCGGGTTCCATCCGCAAGGAGATCCGGCCGGGGTGTCGCTCACGGCCCCAAACGATGTGTACAGGGTTCCCAAGCCCACCATCCGAGTGCCACTTGGTACATCGGGCCACTGTGCCTAGTCTGTCCCAAGCCCACCTGTACCGAGTGCCACTTGGTAGACTACTAACACTACCTACAAACACCAGAAACTAGTTGCAACTCCTGGACAGAGATCAGGTACATTAATAAGTCGAGAGGGGCACTTAAGCATTCCAATGTGTGGTAGTAACTGTTCATGGATCACAAACACAGAACTCAGTTCCTAAGGACGGCTGCAATGAGACAACCCACCATGTACTCCTACATGGCCTCTCACCACTACCTTTACCAAATCGTGTTCACACACTTAGCTCTCAATAGTAGGACATGTTCACCACATTCCAATTCATCCCCGATGAATCGGACCTGACCCAACTCTAAGCAGTAGCAGGCATGACGAACAAGCATGAATGGGTAGGCACATCAGGGCTCAAACAACTCCTACTCATGCTAGTGGGTTTCATCTATTTACTGTGGCAATGACAGGTCATGCAGAGGAAAGGGGTTCAGCTACCGCAGCATGTAACAGTTGAATCGTTATTGTCCTAATGCAGTAAAAGAGAGCAGGAGCGAGAGAGTGGGATTGTATCGGAATGAACAAGGGGCTTTTGCTTGCCTGGCACTTCTGAAGATATTATAGCTCCTCATCGGTGTCATCGAACTCATCGTCGGGATACGCCTACCGAGAGGGGACAAGCACCGGCAATAGAGAAGAACACAATCAATGCAAATGCGACAATATGATGCATGATCATGACATGGAAATATGCTATGATTTGTACTAATGCATCTAGCAACAATTTAAATGAAGTCCATATGAACCAAGGGTTCATATGCAAACTCCATAAGGGGTATTTAAAATGCCATTATCATGTTTTCACTTATACAGGGGGTATAAGTTGGTTGAACATGCATGAAAGTAGCATAAATGGATAGATTAGATTTTTTGATAATTTTTCATATATAAAACTTTTCATTTGGAGTTACGGTTGAATTACTATGAATTTTAGAAGTTTAAAGCATTTTCTGGAAATTTTTGAATTTGTTTTAATCCAGAAATTCCTTTACTGCGTCAGCATGACATCTGAGCGACGTCAGCAGGACAACTGACCATACCAGTAAAAACTGACGTGTGGGTCCCAATGGTCAGTGACTCAGCTAATTAACAGGGTTAATTAGCATTAGGTTAAACCTAATTATACTATTGGTGAGGCCGGGGCCCGCATGTCAGTGAGTCAGTGGCTTAACTAATCTTCAATTAGGAATTAGACCTAATTAGCAGGGCCATGGGCCCACCTGTGATTGACCCAAGAAGTCAAACTCCTGGTCAAGAGGGTCAACACGCCGGCGGCTTGATGCCGGCGATGACAGACGCGACGGAGAGGCTCGGGTTTCGCCGTTCGACGATAGTTTGACTCGCGGTTTGGCTCTACACGCAGCTGGAAGTGCGCCGCATCCAACGAAGCAGGTGGCTGGGCGAGAGGGGGCCGGAAACGGCGACTGCAACAACGGCACGGTTTGCAAAATGACCGGTTCTCGACGCCTACTATACCTACGCATTCCCACAAGCCCTTTGGACACGCTGGCATGACCAAATGGTCGCCGGAGCAACTCCGGCAACGAGCCCAAGCGGTGGCGAGATTTGGCCACGGTACGAATCACAGCTAGAGGGCGAGAGGAGTAGCGGGGTTAGGGGGAAGAGAGAGGAGCTCACGGCGGTTGCTACGGTGGCCTTGGCGAGCTCGGGGAGGGGCTGGTGATGGCAGGAGGTCGGAGGCGATCTCGGTCGTCCGAGGTTGAAGAAGGCGACGAAGGTGGTCCTGTGGGGGTGTACGGCGTTGCTTGGCTCGTTGGATACGAAGATGAAGACGCTGCGGAGCTTCTGGGCATGTCGAGGGGGCGAGAGGGAGGCGGTGGCGGTGGCCGCGGATACGGCGATCGGCGTCGGTGAGCTCGCTCGGTGGTGAGAGAGAGGGATCCAGGGGAGGGGAGGGGCTGCGGGTGCGAGAGAGGTCGGGAGGGGCATGTGGCGTCTCCAGGGGGTCGTCTCACAGGCAGGCAGCATGGAGGTGGCCGGCGTGTGGCCACGCGCGGCGGGCACGCGCCCGCATCCTTCTGGCGCAAGGAGGAGGACGACTGGCAGCTGGGCTCTGGTGGGCTGGCTGCTGCTGGGCCTCTCAGGTAAGGCCAGGTGAGTTTCTGCCCTTTCTAATTTTATTTCTGTTTTTCTATTTTTGTCTTTGTTTTCTGGATTTAGTAAAAATACTAAATCATTTAAATAACCATGGAAATAATTGTGGGAACTTGTGAAATTATTCCCAACAGCCCTCAAGTACTTTCAAGATTATTTGGAGCATTTAAAATATTTATAGAATTCTAATGCCCCAATTCAAATACAATATTATTTAATCCAAAAATCCATAAATGACCTAGAAATATGCTCATCATTTTTGGCAGAGGTTTTCACCTTTATCAGAAATCATGAACATTTTCAAAGGCATTTTGGGTTTTTTGGAAAAGATTTTATTTGAACCTATTTGATTTCTTTTAGGTGATAGGGTTTGATCAATCCCCATTTCAAGTTTACTTCAAATTAACAGGATGCATGATGCTCACTGATGCAACTATCTGCAAACAATTCTAGGGCTGTGACAACAACAATGTTTGTTGTACCTCCCTTTGTTCACATAATGTTTTTATATTACCACAGCCTATTTAATGGCTAACATGTAATATTATTTTTAGTACTCTTCGCCTTCACTTACTGGCGGGTTCCATGTGTGCTCTCTCTCTCCTCCTCCTCTTCTGCATTTAGACACATGGGCAAACACGAAGAACTCGCGGGCGATGTTGCCGTTGACCATATCTGGACGCGTTCACAAGTTACGGCACCAGTTTCACGTACTAGCAGCACTAGTCAGTATGTACGTGCAATGCACGTTAATTTGGAAGTATATTAAGTGCATGCGGATATTAAGTAGGATATTATTTGCGTGTTATTATGTGATTAGCACTATTTTTGGCATGAAATTAACAGCACGCTAAACGTGTTGAGCGCTCGACATTGAAGCAGTCTAGGTCGTTGGATGACAAGGAATACATGTGGCTTGATGACGTTTTATATTTAATTTGATACCGCTCTAGCAGAACATTCAATCGATCAAACCATAGATTTCGTTCAGTCTGACTCCGACTTTAAATTATACGGCGATCGATCTAAAATAAACGGAAATGATAAACGTTCTGATTTTAAGCATGGCAATCCGAACGTTTTTCATGGCAAATTTAGATTACGCGGCGGCGGCGGGGGCGTCTTGCGGTGGGAAGCGGCTCCTCTGCCGTGCTCTGTGTGTCATCGGGCCACTAACCGACGGGGACGGTGGCGCCTTGCGCTGTTGTTGGCATACTCCTGGTCGTTGGCCTAGTTTCAAGGAAGGCCAGAATGTTTTGGACTTCGGAGCGTGTCAACTGGCAGGAGGAGGCGACTAGCGTTGGTGCAAGGAAGCGGTCGACGGCGGCTATCCATGCCGCTGAGGGGGCACTGGCACCCGCGCGGGGACAGGCGCTGTCAACAGCACGGCGGAGACATTTGTGTGCACGGGCACCGGCACGGGCGCGCACGTCAGTGCACGTGCAGGCGCATGCGCTGGCAGGTGCATGGGCACCGGCATGGGCGTGCGCGCCAGTGCACACGTAGGCGCATGCGCTGGCAGGTGCACGGGCGCGTGAAAGTCGGCGGGGACCTCGTGGAACCCCGTGGCATCAAGCTCGGCGACAATGTGCGGCTCCCAGCCCATCAATGCCACGGGGATGGGCGATGGCGCAGTCGGGGCGACGGGAGCCGGAACAGAAGCGGGGACAGGCGCGGCATCTTCCCGCAAGTCTAGTTCAAGCTCGTCCCAAAGTGCATTATGTTCTTGAGACTCCGGCTGGGTGTCTTCCTCAGGAAACTGGAAGACTAAGGGCAGACCATCGTGATGCGGCATGGCGTACGTTTAGGTCAGGCTGGTTGGAGGTAGATGACAGGAGAATCGGAGAGGAAGAGAGAAGATTGTAGCGATACCGGGTAGTGCGGGGTTGATTTTAAACTGCGGCGTTGGCCACATTAAAAGTGGGAGCAGTTGGGACAAAGGTGGGCGGCGGAGCCTGGTCAAAGGGCTCGCCTCCCGGTGAGCCTGCACACCGGTCTGCTCGCACGCCTCCCTGTCAGCTGGCGCAGCGGTCTGCTCGTACGCCTCCCATTGACTCACACGCTTGCTCGGACGGCACCTGCCGATGAGAAGCGGGACTCGTGGTGGCACATAAACCCCCACGGTTTCAATAGTGAAAGCGTTCGCCTTAACGTGACAGGTCTTTGTTCCAAAATACCTTGGCTCTTCATTTGTGCAACTTGTCATAAGCAGCTTGTCTCAAATTGAAGAAAAAATTACGAAGTAATATTTGTGCCATATCACGTGACCATGCTTAGTTTCAAGAATTTATGGTCACTTTTGGATTTTCTGAAATTTAAGATCCAGGATTCGAAACAATATCATGACCTGCATCATGCAATAAATTTTCAAGCCATACATCTGTCCTGTTGTATTTCTTAAGAAAGGATTTGGTCAAACATTTTGCTTAGTTAGACTTCAGACAAGTTATATATGCAAAGTAGAAGGATAATCCCTCTGTACCAGTGCATTGCCTGATATATTAACTCAAGTACTAGGCATGAACAAACGGGCTCAATTCTGTGCTCATCCTGGTGTAGTAGTAGTGGTACTAGGCAATGTAGTTGACGGGTGACCTTGGCGAGTGGCGATCGAGGGAATTGAACCGTGCTCGGCACGGTAGGTAACATTGTCTAGTTACTAAAGCATCCATCCGTTGTTCATCGGTAGTCATTATGGACCGGGGACATGAGGAGAATTTCCTAGGGGTGGAATTCTGGCCGCCAGATATTTCGACTCGAAACGCGGAGGCTCGACTGGTTGGGGTTGCCTAATGTGCGTACGACGCACGCCACCAGAAGGACACGAGCCCGGTTTTTTTAGGATCAACACGAGCCAAGGTCTGGCTGGTACGCTGTTGGGTCCTACCATTCGAGAATATGAAAGGAACCTTTTAAATTGCCGAACAAATCTATGTGTATTACAATGCTCGTATTTTCCTTGCAAATACTAATCTCAACGTGGTAATTGATTTATGACGAGTTGTTGAATTAGAGTGAGTTTGTGATATAGTGATCTCAACATGGATTTCACATTTCATGGTATCCCTAGTAAGTTTTTCAATTCAAATTCAAATTTAAAAGATGAACAATATGGAGGTGAGAAAACTTTGTATGTATCAAGCATATGACCACACACACACACACACACGAACACAACAACAATCCAATAAGTATAGTGCATCTATATTTCCAAACCATGCATGTATGAAACGAGTTCAAAAATACTCCTTCTTTTCCTAAATATTAGTCTTTTAGAGATTTCAACAAGTGACTACATACGGAGCAAAATGAGTGAATCTACACTCTAAAATATGTCTATATACATCCGTATGTGTCAGTCCATTTGAAATCTCTAAAAAGACTAATATTTAGGAATGAAGGGAGTAAAATATAAGACATGCATGGTCATCAATTCAATATTTAAAATGAACATGGAACTGAAACATGAATATTAAGTCTAATACTACAGTACAGAACATGCGGAGCTATGATTGCCGGGGGTCAACCCCTCGACCTTAGATAAAATTCTGAAGCTCTATTTAGGGTTGTTTAGATTATATTTGTCCCCACCCTCCCAACCACCGATTGGTTGTGCACCCCCCACCCCTCCTCCCCGAGAGAATATCATGTGCCCCCATACCTTAGATGCTATATGCCGATACGAGTTGCTTGGAGCTTGTAGATCTGAGATATAGCAGCTCACATGATGTCTTAATATTTTTACAGGAAACCTTGATGAGTTTGAGAATTGCACACAATTTGTACAAAAACTAGTCAGATGCCCTTGGATCCCATATCCAACGACCTCGAAGCTCATATCATCGTAGCATCTAAGATGAAGGAGGACATCATATTCTCCTGTATGTAAGAATATCATGTGCTACCACACCTTAGATGCTTTGGTGATACAAGCTCTTCAAAGCCGTTGGACTTGTGACCCAACACCTCCTCGGTGGTTCGAATGGTTTTTTGCAGAAAAGCCCCCAAAGAATTTGGCCACTTCTTACAAGCACAAAGACTGCTCAGATGCCATTGGATCTCAGATCAAATGACCTCGAAGCTCGTATCACCGTAGCATCCAAGCTGCGAGAGCACCTTATGTTTTCTCGCACGAGAGAATATGAGGTGCTCCCGCACCGTAGATTCTATGGTGATACGAGTTCACGGAGATCTAACGGCCCATAGTAGGAGGTTTGAATGTTTTTGCAATATACAGCTGAGAGAGTTTGGGAATTGTGCAGAAAGTACAAGTACTATGCATGTGCCATCTGATCACTGATCATACGACCTAGATGCTCATATCACCGTAGCGGGTAATTAAGCTACGGGGAGGAGCTAATATGAGCAACGGGGAGCCGTTGGATCCAAGATGCAGCGGCACACACGAGGCCTGAACATTTTATTTTGCAAAAAAACCTTTGGAGAGTTTGGAAATTGTGCATAATTACAAAGACTACTCCCAGGCCATTGGATCTCACTTCCAACGGTGTAAAAACTCATATCACCATAGCATCTAAGCTATGGGGTGGATGTGATATTCTATGCCGCTGTCATTTTTGTTCGTAAACTTGCAAAATACGTGTAACTCGTGCCGTTACTTGTCTAACCGTGCAAAGTGTTTGTTCAAAAAAACCATCCTATATTAAAATATCGGAACAACACACAGGGGTCCCAGTTGTCATTAATCAAATTTGGACCTAAAACTAACAAATCTGAAAGATGAGGTTCAAACTAGCAACCTGGACTACAAAGCGTAAGTCGATAGCCTGAAACTACAATGGTTGTTGGCTTTGTCCCATAACTTGATATTATACAGTATTACGTTGAGTACAGTAGTGGGAGTGCCTCGTCAACATGTGCATGACCATTGACTCACTTACTGGTGGGTCCTAGGTCTGCGATCTCTCTCTTCTCTCCACCGTCTAACCTTTGCACGGGCACACGTGAAGAGCGGCGCTAGCTTGCCTTGGTGTTATTACAACTAAAAAAAGCTTGGAAAATAGAAGAATTGCCTAGAACAAGAGACGTTGTGGCTGGTCAAGACGGAGCTAACCACACCTATCCTTTGTGCCACGTTAGCATGATGAAGCTGTGTGGGTAGTGGGGTGTTTTCGACTGACTGGATGGGTCCCGAGGTCGAACCATAGGTACTACGTCTGATACAATATATTTTTACACGCACATTTTTCCTCCGTGCCGAGACATGGCACACCCAACCATGCGGTTTCGGGGTCCTCCCGGGTGGTGCACGCATATATTCTTCCTGATGTGGGACGCCCTACCGCACGTCTTCGCCGAAGCAAGTAAATGAGTCATAAAATCACGAAAGACCACCTTTCATGCCGAGTACATCAGTGAAGCACGGTGGCTAGCTAGTTGGGCTAGTTTGACCGATTAGCTAGGCCGCCGCCACATTTGGTTTTTCACCCCTTTTTTATCTACTTGCCGGTAGGTAAATTTAAATATCCACCGCGGCGTTGCTCTGGTGTTTGGGTGCGGCAGGATTTTAATTTTTGATTGACGGGAGCAGGCACGGCAGGATTTTTAATGTTTTGATTGACGGGAGCAGGCGCGGCAGCAATTAGTCATGATGACTCCGCCTGTAAACACACTGCTCCCTAAACACGTATCATCATCGACTGGTGTTTTACCATGGTGAAAACCAAAAGATTCCCCGCTCCTCGGCTAGCTCCCTCCGCCTTCCCCTAGATTGCATTGCTTTTCAGTCGTTTCGCCCCCTACATCACCAACGTCGTGCGCCTCGAGAAGCAGAGGGACTTCGGTGGTGTTTAGGCGCCCTCTGCATGGGCATGTCAATGTATCGGCGCAAGATGACCGTTGGATCAAACTCAGACGGTGCAGATCAGTCACTGTAGCACAAAGCGTGTGGGTGTGTTTGGTTTCATTCTCATCTCAATATAGTTGTTTCCTCTTCGTGTATTTGTGTTAACCTACTAGTGTGGACTCATGCACCCTTCATGCACTCTGCCAAACACCCAACAGTGGGTCAAGAAGGGAACTTTTGCTCCCATCCCGTGCACCCTTCATACACCCTGCCTAACACTATTCGTGCTTCATATGGTTCATGTTTCTTGGAGTATTGTAGCACCATACTCTCCATGCGTTGTAGACCTAGTTCTGTTAACATTGATCTCACCTTTCATTCTCGAACGGAAAGTCGAAAAAGCGGTACTATGTTACTACATTACTGTTCATATAGTTGACATACGCACAACATCATTTCTTGTCGTCATATCTTACTACACTAGCAACAAGATTATGTAGTACTGACGTATAAACCACTGCACATGCCTAGTAGTAGGAGCACTGTGTATGTTCAAGTGGTTGTCGTGTTTCGCAATCCTCCACCGTAAGAGTGGAAACGCTTGTTGTAATCATTTTTTTCTTTAAAAAACAGAGGACACGCTCTACTGTGCGGATCCTCCTCCAGCCATGCACTAAATTACTCACTTTCGCCGACGTGTGGGACAGCTAGCATCGGGGTCCACAAGCCATGCACTAAATTACTCCGTAGTAGAGTGACGGTAGACTACCCCGATCGAAGTGCCGCAGTAAGGCCCAATGAGCCGTCAAATCATAAAACCCCCTCCTTTCCAGCAGTAAGTTGGACGGACGAAGCAACCATCATTTCACTCTTCTCTCTCAGCTTACTCTCTACCCAACTCGCTTCTCCCTCATCTTGTTCCTCATTTGTTCAAGAAAACCCCGACCTGCTTCTGCCATTGTTCTTCTCTCCCAAAGAAGGAAAGGTGAGGGCATCAATGGTGTTGATTCTGGCCAACGCCCGGTCTTGCAACCCTGAGACTGATCCTATAACTCCCTCTCTGTTCTTCTTTTGCGTTTGTGATTATGGTTTCTTTTCTTTTATTTCTATTTGACAGTTTCTTGATGGACGCTAGAGCACTGGCCGAAGTGATGTCTATGGCTCTAGCCAAAACCATCGAGGCTCATGCTACGAAGAAGCGCAAGCACCTTGCCGAGACTACCGCAGACAAGCTCAAAGTCATCGCCATGTCCAAGCCCCCCTCTCCGAGATCCCTCATTAAGCAAGTCCAGGTAATATCTCTTCTTGACGATCTTTTTCTCGATCTTGATCATGTTTTTTCATCTAACAAGCAGTACTAGTACTAGTAGTACAACTTTCTGGGTGATCTTGCATGTGATTTTTGTGTGCCAAATGACGGTTCTAAATTACTCTTTTGACAAAAACATGCGAGAGGTTGACACTGATTTCTTATAGATTACTTTCAACTACTCCCTCTGTCCTAAATTTCTTGTCTTAGATTTGTCTAGATACAGATGTATCTAATACTAAAATGTGACCTGATACATCCGTATCTAGAAAATCTAAGACAAGAATTTTGGGACGGGGGGAGTACTTTATGAACATCAATGATACCTTTGAAGAGGGCATATTTGCCTCAGTAACTTGTCTTATGGATATTGCAAGTAATCCCTCTGCTCTCATGCCTTTGAAGACATGTTCTAGTGTCTTTGTTCACTCATTTTTGTGCGTATATGTAGTCATATATGGAGTATAATATCGAAAATCATCTTATATTTCTGAACGGAGGTAGTAATAAAATATGGTTTCTGTTTGAATGTGACAGCCAGGTTTTTGCCCTCTTCTATTTACCTGATTTTCAGTTGGTTTCATTTTGAAATTTGGATTTTTGAATCTTTTCATATGGACTTAAACACTTGGGTACCCCTTGACTTTCCCCCAAGTGCCTCATTTCCCTCTCTAACTATCATTCCCTCTCTGGTTCACCTCAAAATAATATTTTGAATATTTTTCTTAAATGAAAAATATTCATTTCCCTCTCTTAAACCCTAGCTAGCTCAATGTGCTCCAAAGCAACCTCAATTTTTCTTGCCCACAAAAATCTGAGAAAATTCACAAATATTCTTTGAACCCTAGGGCACCTTCCTGAGAAAAAATATTTCATCACTTTTTGGAATATTTTTGCTACAGAGAATATTTTCTGTTCTGGACAGAAATGGTAGTTTCTACAGCAACTACCATTTTACATCCTCCATTGTGGCTGATTTTTCTTGTGCATCATCACCTTAGTAGATGATTGCTAACCTCCAAAGCCCAGCTCCCAACTCCCAGTAGTTTGACCTCAGTAAGCTCTCAAAGTTACTGATCAGAAACGTACCAGGTAGTTGAAATCTATTCTACTGCGCCTGAGAACAAACCCAAGTGTGGTAACCTCTAAAACTACCACGAACAACATGCCAGACATGAAGTTTGGACTTAGGTTGACCTGAGGGCAGAGTTCACGTGGTGACCACGCGTGTGCACAATGCCAACCTGCATGTCGACGCGCTCTGCGTCGCGCCCGAGCTTCTGTTGCTCGCGTGCTCGCTTCCCCGTTTGGCTAGCCTTGCCAAAACGTGCCACAATCATCGTCCCGAACCTCTTAACTCCCTCCTGGCGCTTGCCGACGCCGGAGCTCGCCGCAGTGAGCACGGGCGCGGTCCGGCCAACACAATAGTGCACGCCGCACTATGCTCGTGGCCTTCCCATCGCCCCTGTGCTCGTCCCCGCTCGCCCATAGTTCTCGCGTGAGCTGCGTCGCCTTCTCCCCCTCTCACTGCCGCCATTCATCGCCGGGCGCCATGTGCAGGTGTCCACCGACGGAGCCCGATCCCCCCTCAATGCTCCGCTATAAATAGAGCCCTCCCCAGCCTCCTCGAGCATCACCCACTCCTCCCACAAACTCCATGATCTTGTAGAAGCCGTAGCCCGGCCGGGCAGGCCGCGGGCCGCCGTCCCCGAGCTTGAGCTCGACGGCGATCCCCTCGGGTCGTCTCTGTAGCTCCAGCCCCTCCCAGGCCTGGGCAACCCTTCCAGGGCCTCCATCGCTCTTCGGTGGCGCTGTTCCGCCTGGTTGGAGCCCCTGGAGTCGCCTCTGTTCGCCGTCATCTTCGTCTCCGGCGACCTCCGCTCTCTGCCTCCGCTAGAGAGGCTGATTCCGACACCGTCCGACCACCCTTAGCTACTCTACGGGTACGTGCAGGTGCGCCTCTGTCTCCTCTCTCGATCCGTCCCTCTCGTTTTGGCCAAGAAGCCCTCGTCGCCGGCGTGTGCTCCGGTGAAGCCGCACCGTCCTCTGTTTCCTTCTCCTCCTCCCCCTCACCTCACTAGCGGGGCTCGCTAGTCAGCCACTCAGTACGCGCGTGAAGCGGTACGAGTGGTGGCGCCCATGAGGCTTTACGCCTTCGACGTCACCCCCTAGTCTGTTTTTATTTAAATTCAAATTTCATTTTTCCACAGAGCTTCAAACAGCCAAAACTCTTTAACCATATGTCCAAATGAATTGATTCTTTTTGCATTGTGTTCTTTGTAAACAAAATCTAGCAGCTCCCCAGAAATGGGATTTTTCCCTGCTGTCTAGATTTTCTGGTGAATTTCAGAAGGGTTCTTGATGTTTTCTTTTTGTGTTTATAAATATTTTCAGACAGTGAAGCTTGTCTTGATGATCACCAGGAGGCTTGTGAACCTCATCTGCACTAAGGCAAGCCACAGCAACATTTTCATGGTGCCATTACAATATTTTTGATTTTACAACTTGAATGAATGATTTAATCCATGCATTTAAATCACTATTATATTATTTATATTTTGTTGGTTGCTTGTTTAAGTTGTCATGCTTAGTTTACAGAAAGGTTGAAGCTAACTAAGTTCGTAAAGTAACAAGAAGTAAATTTTGTTATGAAGAAGTAATATAGTTATGAATATAAGTAATTATTTGGAGTTATTCTTCTTGCATGAGAAAAATGATAAAATTTGCTAGAAAAGAATTCTGTTTAAAGTGAGGTTAATGCTAACTAGCTAAGTGTCATGAGTTGTTGATGTTTATGCTTAGTGTATAGTTGACCCAGTATTTCCAATGGTATATGATGCATATGCTTGTGTTGCACTTGCATGGCATGTTATGACACCGGTTACTTTCACGTTAAGTTGAACCTGTTAATAACCCAACTTGAATATATCGTTGACCGGGTCATGGTGCCACTGAATCGAGTTTTTCCTAGTGCAGCCACATTTGCCTTTATGGGAAGGCCTATATTCAGTCCGTTGTCATGCCTCTGGTCGGTGCCTCCAACGAGGGAAGGTTATGGGCATGTGATACCCTGGCGGTAAGCATACATAACCTTGTGTGCCCGTTGTTGAGATTTTGGTACCGTGTCCCCGTGTGGGACGTTTGTGTTTTGGCCACGATGGTGGACATTGGTGCCTTTGGTAGACAAGGGGCCACCCAGGACTAGCCCGATGGGGAATGAGTCGGAGTGGCCGGGAGAGAGTTATGGCAATGGAGGGGTTCCGTCAAAATGTCATTGGTCCACCCGAATGGGAGTGAGAGGCCATGGGTTCCGTGGTGTCGGTACAGTGCGCTACCTCTGCAGAGTGTATTAATCTATCGATAGCCGAGTCCACGGTTACGGACACGCTCGAAAGTAGGTCACACCATGGGTCAACGTTTAATAAATCTTGCACACTAAGTTATGAACTTTGCACTGATGATGATGGCGGGAAGGTCATCTTGCTGTTTGAGACTAAGTGTTGGTCGTGGTTGTGATTGCCGGAAGGATCACCGTTTGAGACCAAATGTTGGTCGTGGTTGTGGTCGCCGGAAAGATCACGAGATATCCCTAGTTAAGACCATGAGGTTGGTACATTTGTGATCCGAGGGACTTTTCTCACAAAAGCATGATCACATATGTTGGATATATTGTTGCGTTATTAATAATTGGTTAATTATCATGATATTGTTTGTCATTATGTTTATGCTTGTTGTGAGCTTGCAAGTACATTCAATGTACTGACCTGGCGTGTCATGCCAGATTTCAGGAAAGTCTCGTTAGAAAGGAGTGCTGTCTGAGTCTAGATCGTGTCCACATTGGTGTCCCTGTGCTATGGAGTTCCGCTACTACGTTGTTCCGCTGCCGCGTAGTTGTTATGATCAAGGCCCTTTATGTTCACTAAATAATGTACATATTGTTCAGCTGCACCGTGTGTGCTGCTTGGCCTCACCACCTGTTGTAATATAATTTGATCCGCTAGCATCAATAAAGCGGTTGTTTTCTGTACCAAGATGTTGTGTGTTGCCAGAATACATGGTCTCTGGGCTGGCAATGCATGGTGAACTGGTTGCTCTGAGCTGGGGTGCCACAACGCTTGGTATCAGAGCCACGCTGACTGTAGGTCACGCTAGACTACGACGTGTTAACTGGACGTTAGATACGAGTTTAAGTTGAGTGCCTGTAGCATTTGTAGCTGGCTGTTGCGTTGCATGCGCTTGGTTTATTTTTATGCTAACCTGCTAATGGTTGTGAATGTAGATGGCTCCGGTGTCGTATCCGTGCCAGTTGCAGCTGATGTCGTACACGACGCCGCATCTTCTTTGTTGCGTGTGGCGTCGGCTGTACCCCCTCGGTGACGACCCAGTCTATCGTGTGTACCAGGAGTGTCTAGCTGACTTAGTGTATGAGTATCACGCAATGGTTACTCTACGCACCAGTTCCGATTCTAGCACTTACACTCGTACCTCTCGGAGCGGTTATGCTTCCACCGCTTCTCAGGTTGTCCTATTTGCTACATTCGAGGTCCTTGTCGAGCTTCGTTGCAACGAGGTCCGGATGTAGAACCACCCAGGTTTCTACTACTATCCTTCTATGCACGACAATGGTCGTGTCCGTTTCACTATCATTGATCCGGAGTCTGATAGTGTTGCTAGCCACCTTGCTCGCTATATCACTGCTAGCTATCTTATGATCCACGAGCTGGCTCGAGAGCTGACTCGTGCTCGTACTCTTTAGCCTTTACTAGGTCTGTCATTGCTCCATCCTCCCTGGGATTTACTCCTTATATTCCAGCCAGTTCTAGTTCCCCTATTTCGCCGGTTACTCCTCCGAGTAGCTCGAGCGCCTCGACCATGAATCCTCTCAGTGCTCCTACTGAGTGGGTTTCGCTTCTCACTACTCCTGTAGCCCCGATGCTTCACCCTACACCTGCCCCTGAGGGAGAGCCCTCGAGGCAGCGTCATCATGTTACCTTTAACCCGGAGGTCTCAGTTAACCTCGTCAGTTCAGGATCCGAGTCTGCTTCAGTAGAGGACCCCGCAGCACCAGCAGAGCAGTAGAGCTTCTGAGTATTCACAGTCGTCAGGATGGTGTACGGATGTAGTCGTACGAGCCATGATGTTTTGTTTCCTGTATGAGAGTAGTTGAACCTGGCATGTTGATTATCTTTCATGTATGAGTCTATGTATAATTATGTTGGAACTCTATTTTATTCGCCGTATTTTCTTCGTTATTTCGGTTTCTCTCAGGATTTGTTGCTGGCTTTTCCCCAATTTAATTTTGGATGTTTCTCATCTCGGTTGCGTTGTCTTGGGAAAAATCCACAATAGGATGACGCGGGGAGGCAGCAGTAGCAACGTTCGCGAGGGTACTCCTGTTCGTCGTTCCGCATGACAGGCAGGACACTCCCCCGAGCCGTACGTTCCACCATTGCCTCCACCGCCAAATCCGCCCTCCACCGAGAAAATTCTGCGTATGTTTGAGGAAAGGAGGAATAATGATCTGATTGAAATATTAAGAAGTGTGCAAGCTGTGGTTGGACAGAATGGAAATCAGAACGGTCATCACTCCAAGCTGTCAGATTTTTAGAGGACCAAGCCTCCTAGTTTCAGTCAGGTTACTAGTCCCTTGGATGCAGACGATTGGCTACGAACCATTGAGAGAAAGCTTGAGATTTCTCGTACTAAAGAGGATGATAAAGTTCCATTTGCAACGCATTATCTTGAAGGCGATGCTGCCATATGGTGGGAAAATGCAAAAGCCATGTGGCCTGCTGATGAAGAAATCACCTGGTCAAAATTCAAGGATCAGTTCCAGAAATATCATATCCCTACCGGAATTACGAAGACTAAGAAGCGTGAATTTTTCGCACTCCTCCAAGGAAATCAGTCTGTGGGTGAATATTTGCAAAAGTTAAATCATCTGGCCCGTTACTCCCTTCATGACGTGGCCACCGAAGAAAGAAAGATTGACAGATTTCTTGGTGGATTAAACCCGCAACTCCGGTGTACCCTCAGTATGTTTGATTTCCCAGATTTCCAAACTCTAGTAAACAAAGCTTTCATTGCCGAAAGGGAGCACAAACTCGTGTTGGACAATAGGCCTGCTAACAACGACCACAAGCGCAAGTTTGAGCCAAGGAAGGAAGGGCAACCCGTGCAAAAGGCACGTACCTGGCAGCAGTCTCAGGTGGAATACAAGCCCAATTGGCAACAGAATGTTAATAAGACCACCACCCAAGTCAAGAATGTTGTGACCAACCCAGTGCACGAGGAGCGCCAGCGCAACAATTCTTTCTTCAGTTGTGGGCAAACCGGACATTATGCCAGACAGTGTCCCAAGAACGGCAAGGCAAGTGCACTAATCAGGCCACAAGTCAACTTTATGGAGTCATGCCCGAACCAGCAAAACATTACTGGGCACGTACATCACCTCTCCGCAGATGAAGCCCAAGAGAACCCCGAAGTCGTCATTGGTACGTTTTCTGCTAATAACATACCTGCAATAATTTTATTTGACTCTGGGGATTCCCACTCTTTTATTTCTCGGAGTTTTGTTGCCCAAAACAACTTTCCTTGTTCGATTTTGGGCAAGAATATGCTGGTACAAACCCTGGATCCTTAATTAAGAGCAATCTTCTGCCGTAATCTGGAAATCAATATCAACAAAGTCTATTTTCCAACTTCGTTGATAATCATTGACTCTGTTAAGTTGGATGTTATCTTGGGTATGAATTGGTTGACCCAATATCAAGTATGCATAAATTGCGTGACCCGAGAAGTCACTTTGACCAGTCAGAAGGGGCAGACTACCAAATTCTATGCTCGCAGAAGCATACCCAAGAAAGAAATGGTCTTCAGCCCTGGCTGAATTGGAATTAATTCCTGTGGTCAGTGAGTTTCCTGATGTATTTCCAAAAGAACTGTCAGACATGCCACCAGATCGAGAGCTTGAGTTTGCAATAGATCTTGTGCCCGGAACCGCACCATTATACAAGAAGTATTACGGGATGCCCTCCTCAGAATTAGGGGAGCTAAACAAACAGCTTGATGAAATGCTCCAGAAAGGATACATCCATCCCAGCTCTTCACCATGGGGATCACCTGCTATCTTCGTGGACAAGAAGGATGGCAGCCTCCGCATGTGTGTGGATTACCGTCAGCTGAATGAGGTCACCATCAAAAATAAATATCCGCTGCCAAGGATTGATGACTTGTTAGATCAGCTCAGTGGGGCCAAGGTATTCTCCAAGATTGATTTACGGACAGGATATCATCAGCTCAAGATTAAAAAGGAAGATATTCCTAAGACCGCATTCACCACTCGATATGGTCTTTATGAATATACAATTATGTCCTTTGGTCTCACCAATGCCCCTGCCTTCTTCATGCATATGTTGAACAAAGTATTCATGGACTTCCTTGATAACTTCATGGTAGTCTTCATCGATGACATACTTATATACTCAAAAAGTGAGGAAGATCACAAAGAACACCTCCGAGCAGTGCTACAACAACTCCGCGACCATCAGCTATACGCCAAATTCAGTAAATGTGAGTTTTGGCTCAAGCAGGTTCGATTTCTTGGACATGTGCTATCTGCCGAAGGTATAGCTATGGACCCGAGCAAAGTAAAGGACGTGCTCGATTGGTTGCCGCCCACAACCGTATCACAGATCCGGAGTTTTCTTGGATTAGCCGGGTATTACCGTCGTTTCATTGAAGGGTTTTACAAGATTGCTAAACCCATGACGGAGCTACTCAAAAAGAAAAGGAGGTTTGAATGGACTGAGGACTGCGAGAAAAGTTTCAATGAGCTAAAGATACGGCTGACAACCACATCGGTGTTGACTCTTCCAGATATCTACCGCAGTTTTGATGTGTATTATGACGCCTCCAGACAAGGACTTGGATGCATACTCATGCAAGATGGCAGGGTGGTAGCATACGCATCGCGACACCTACGACCCCACGAGGGAAATTATCCTACTCATGATCTGGAATTGGCCGCGGTGGTTCATGCTCTAAAAATTTGGAGACACTACCTCATCGGGAAGAGGTGCCAAATTTTTACCGACCACAAAAGTCTCAAGTATATATTTACTCAGCCAGATTAAAATCTCCATCAACTAAGATGGCTTGAGTTAGTCAAGGATTATGATCTTGGAATAAATTACCACCCGGGTAAGGCCAACGTGGTTGCCGATGCACTCAGTCAAAAGCCTATCAGCCTAAATGTCATATTGAAATCCTTGCCTCCTGAACTGCAAGGGGAGATTGCTCAGCTCAACCTGGTCATAGTTGATGCTAGCCTTGCTAATATTTTGGAAGTTGCTCCCACACTTGAGGAAGAGATCCGAAAGGCCCAGCCAACTGATACCGTCCTGCAGAAACACGCCAAGAATATGGTAGCAGGACAGACCTCAGATTTCTCAAATGACCAATTTGGTACCCTCCGATTCCGTGGAAGGATTTGTGTACCCAATCAGGCGGATTTAAAGCAGAAAATCCTGTCAGAAGCACACGAATCTTCGTATTCCATTCACCCTGGAGGTACGAAAATGTATGAAGACCTTTGACAAATATTCTAGTGGGATGGAATGAAGAAAGACATTGCCTATTTTGTGGCCTGTTGCGACATATGCAACAAGGTGAAGGCGGAGCATCAGAAGCCAGCCGGACTTCTCCAATCGCTGCCAGTTTCACAATGGAAATGGGATGGTGTCTGCATGGACTTCATCACAGGACTACCTAAGACTCAGCGAGGCAATGATGTGATTTGGGTCATAGTGGACACCTTAACCAAGGTAGCTCACTTTATCCCGATCATAACTACATATCAAGCAGATCAACTTGCACAACTGTATGTATCCAGAATAGTCAGTCTGCATGGAGTACCCTGAACCATCACTTTTGACCGAGGTTCACTTTTTACCTCCGGTTTTTGGTCACGTCTCCATCAAGCCTTGGGGACAGCGCTGAAATATAGTACCGCTTATCATCCTCAGACTGATGGATAGACAGAGCGGGTAAATCAAATACTCAAAGATATGCTACGGGCATGTTCTTTGGCCCAAGGACCTAAATGGGAAGACTGCCTGCCGTATGCCGAGTTCTCTTATAATAACAGCTTCCAAACCAGTTTAAAGATGTCACCGTATGAGGCTTTCTATGGCCGTAAGTGCCGCACTACTTTAAATTGGTCTCAAACTGGAGATAGCCGTATTTTCAGAACAGATCTCATGATGGAAGCTGAGAAACAAGTTAAGGAAATCAGAGACAGATTGCAATTGGCCAAATCGAGACAGAAGAGTTATTATGATGCAAAGCACCGACATATCAGTTTTGAACCCGGAGAACACGTATACCTCCGAGTCACTCCTATGAAAGGAGTCAAGAGATTCCAGACTCATGGAAAGCTGGCACCTAGATTTATTGGTCCATTTCCAGTTATGTCCCGAGTGGGTACTGTTGCCTATCAGTCGGAACTACCCCCTAAATTGTCGGACATGCACAACGTGTTTCATGTTTCACAATTGAGGCGATGCATATCGCCTCCTGAGAAAAAGACTGCTATGACTGAAATAGAGTTGTCAAAGCATTTAACATATGAAGAAATGCCGGTTAGAATTTTGGATCAGATGGAAAGGGTCACTCGTACTAAAGCAAGGAAATTCTACAAAGTCTAGTGGGAGCATCACACAGAGTCAGAATCTACTTGGTAACGGGAAGAATTCTAAAGGCACCTTATCCACACTGGTTTTCCCAAGCAACCGAATCTCAAGGACGAGATTCATTCTAAGTGGGGGAGGTTTGTGACAGCCTGTTTTTTGCCCTCTTCTATTTGCCTGATTTTTAGTTGGTTTGATTTTGAAATTTGGAGTTTTGAATCTTTTCATATGGACTTAAACACTTGGGTACCCCTTGACTTTCACCCAAGTGCCTCATTTCCCTCTCTAACTATCATTCCCTCTCTGGTTCACCTCAAAATAATATTTTGAATATTCTTCTTAAATGAAAAATATTCATTTCCCTCTCTTAAACCCTAGCTAACTCAATGTGCTCCAAAGCAACCTCAATTTTTCTTGCCCGCAAAAATCTGAGAAAATTCACAAATATTCTTTGAACCCTAGGGCACCTTCCTAGGCAAAAATAGTTCATCACTTTTTGGAATATTTTTGCTACAGAAAATATTTTCTGTTCTGGACAAAAATGGTAGTTTCTACAGCAACTACCATTTTACTTGCTCCATTGTGGCTGATTTTTCTTGTGCGTCATCACCTTAGTAGATGATTGCTAACCTCCAAATCCCAGCTCCCAATTCCTAGTAGTTTGACCTCAGTAAGCTCTCAAAGTTACTGATCAGAAACTTACCAGGCAGTTGAAATCTATTCTACTGCGCGTGAGAACAAACCCAAGTGTGGTAACCTCTAAAACTACCACGAACACCATGTCAGACATGAAGTTTGGACTTAGGTCGGCCTGAGGGCAGAGTTCACACGGTGACCACGCGTGTTCACGATGCCAACCTGCATGTCGACGCGCTCTGCGTCGCGCCCGAGATTCTGTTGCTCGCGTGCTCGCTTCCCCGTCTGCCTAGCCTTGGCAAAACGTGCCACAATTGTCGTCCCGAACCTCTTAACTCCCTCCTGGTTCTCGGCAATGCCGGAGCTCGCCACAGCGAGTATGGGTGCGGTCCGGCCAACGCAACAGCACGCGGCGCACTATGCTCGTCGCCTTATCCTCGCCCACATGCTCGTCCCCGCTCGCCCACAGTTCTCGCACGAGCTGCGTCGCCTTCTCCCCCTCTCACTGACGTCGTTCATCACCAGGCGCCGTGTCTAGGTGTCCACGGGCGGAGCCCGAACCACCCTCAATGCTCGGCTATAAATAGAGCCCTCCCCTGCCTCCTCGAGCATCACCCACTCCTCCCACACACTCCACGATCTTGTAGAAGTCGTAGCCCGCCGGGCAGGCCGCGGGCCGCCGTCCCCGAGATCGAGCTCGATAGCGATCCCCTCGGTTCGTCTCCGTAGCTCCAACCCCTCCTAGGCCTGGGCAACCCTTCCAGGGCCTCCGCCGCTTTTCAGTGGTGTTGTTCCGCCTGGTTCGAGCCCCTGGAGTCGCGTCTGTTCATCGTCGTCATCGTCTTTGTCTCCGGCGACCTCCGCTCTCTGCCTCCGCTAGAGAGGCTGATTCCGACGCCGTCCGACCACCCCTAGCTACTCTACGGGTACGAGCAGGTGCGCCTCCGTCTCCTCTCTCGATCCCTCCCTCTTGTTTTGGCCACGAAGCCCTCGTCGCCGGCGTGTGCTCCGGCGAAACCGCGCCGTCCTCTGTTTCCTTCTCCTCCTCCCCCTCACCTGACTAGCGGGGCCCGCTAGTCAGCCACTCAGTTCGCGCGTGAAGCGGTACGAGTGGTGGCGCCCGCGAGGCTTTACGCCTTCGACGTCACCCCCAGTCTGTTTTTATTTAAATTCAAATTTCATTTTTCCACAGAGCTTCAAACAGCCAAAACTTTTAACCATAAGTCCAAATGAATTGATTCTTTTTGCATTGTGTTCTTTGTAAAGAAATCTAGCACCTCCCCAAAAATGGGATTTTTCCCTGCTGTCTAGATTTTCTGGTGAATTTCAGAAGGGTTCTTGATGTTCTCTTTTTGTGTTTATAAATATTTTCAGAGAGTGAAGCTTGTCTTGACGATCACCAGGAGGCTTGTGAACCTCATCTGCACTAAGGCAAGCCACGGCAACATTTTCATGGTGCCATTACAATATTTGTGATTTTACAACTTGAATGAATGATTTAATCCATGCATTTAAACCACTATTATATTATTTATATTCTGTTGGTTGCTTGTTTAAGTTGTCATGCTTAGTTTACAGAAAGTTTGAAGCTAACTAAGTTGGTAAAGTAACAAGAAGTAAATTTTGTTATGAAGAAGTAATATAGTTATGAATATAAGTAATTATTTGGAGTTATTCTTCTTGCATGAGAAAAATGATAAAATTTTCTAGAAAAGAATTCTATTTAAAGTGAGGTTAATGCTAACCAGCTAAGTGTCATGAGTTGTTCATGTTTATGCTTAGTGTATAGTTGACCCAGTATATGATGCATATGCTTGTTTTGCACTTTCATGGCATGTTATGACACCGGTTACTTTCACGTTAAGTTGAACCTGTTAATAACCCAACTTGAATATATTGTTGACTTGGTCATGGTGCCACTGAATCGAGTTTTTCCCAGTGCAACCACATTTGCCTTTATGGGAAGGCCTATATTCAGTCTGTTGTCATGCCTCTGGTCGGTGCCTCCAACGAGGGAAGGTTATGGGCGTGCGGTACCCTAGCCCGGTAAGCAGATATAACCTTGTGTGCCTGTTGTTGAGATTTTGGTACCGTGTCCCCGTGTGGGACGTTTATGTTTTGGCCACGACGGTGGTCGTTGGTGTCTTTGGTAGACACGGGGCCACCCAGGACTAGCCCGATGGGGAATGAGTCGGAGTGGCTGGTAGAGTGTCATGGCAATGGAGGGGTTTCATCGGAATGCCGTTGGTCCACCTGAATGGGAGTGAGAGGCCATGGGTTCTGTGGTGTGGGTACAATGCGCTACCTCTACAGAGTGTATTAATCTACCGATAGTCGAGTCCACGGTTACGGACACGCTCGAAAGTAGGTCACACCATGGGTCAACGTTTAATAAATCTTGCACACTAAGTTATGAACTTTGCACTGTTGATGATGGCGGGAAGGTCATCTCGTTGTTTGAGACCAAGTGTTGGTCGTGGTTGTGATCGCCGGAAGGATCACCATTTGAGACCAAATGTTGGTCGTGGTTGTGGTCGCCAAAAAGATCACAAGATATCCCTAGTTAAGACCATGAGGTTGGTACGTTTGTGATCCAAGAGCAATCACCGTTGGTAAGCCAGTCCAAGGGACTTTTCTCATAAAAGCATGATCACAGCATGTTGGATATATTGTTGCATTATTAGTAATTAGTTAATTATCATGATATTGTTTGTCATTATGTTTATGCTTGTTGTGAGCTTGCAAGTACATTCAATGTACTGACCTGGCGTGTCATGCCAGATTTCAGGAAAGTATCGTTGGAAAGGAGTGTTGTCCAAGTCTAGATCGTGTCCACATCGGTGTCCCTATGCTATGGAGTTCCGCTACGACGTTGCTCCACTGTCGCGTAGTTGTTATGATCGAGGCCCCTTTATGTTCACTAAATAATGTACATATTGTTCAGCTGCACCGTGTGTGCCACTTGGCCTCATCTTGATAACCCACAAGTATAGGGGATCGCAACAATTTTCGATAAGTAAGAGTGTCGAACCCAACGAGGAGCTAAAGGTAGAACAAATATTCCCTCAAGTTCTATCGACCACCGATACAACTCTACGCACGCTTGATGTTCGCTTTACCTAGAACAAGTATGAAGCTAGAAGTACTTTTTAGGTGTTGTTGGATAGGTTTGCAGGATAATAAAGAGCAAGTAAATAAGAAGTAGGGGTTGTTGTAAGTAAAGAAGCAATAAATTAAATATAGCGAGTGTGGAAAAGTGGTGGTAGGAGTTGCGAACTTTCCCCTAAGCAATTAACTACTTTACTAGACGATAGCAAGTATTATGTGGGAGAGGCCACTGCTAGCATGTTATCCCAGACTTGGAATTCTATGCACTTATGATTGGAACTATTAGCAAGATCCGCAACTACTAACGTTCATTAAGGTAAAACCCAACCATAGCATTAAGATATATTGGTCCCCCTTCAATCCCATATGCATCAATTTCTATGCTAGGTTGAAGTTTCTGTCACTCTTGCCCTCCAATACATAGTCCTATCAACATACAACTAACCCTATGGTGTGATCCACGCGCTCACTCATATGATGGGCACCAAATGACAGCAACATAACCACAAGCAAATTAAATCAATCATAGCAATTCATCAACCACCAATAGGACAACGAAAATCTACTCATACATCATAGGATGGCAACAAATCATTGGATAATAATATGAAGCATAAATCACCATGTTCAAGTAGAGGGTATAGCGGGTTGCAGGAGAATGGACCGCTGTAGATAGAGGGGGGAAGGTGATGGAGATGTTGGTGAAGATGGCGGAGGTGTTGGTGTAGATCACGGTGATGATGATGATGGCCACGGCAGCGTTCCGGTGCCACCGGAAGAGAAGGGGAGAGGGGGGCCCCTTCGTCTTCTTCTTCCTTGACCTCCTCCCTAGATGGGACAAGGGTTTCCCCTCTGGTACTTGGCCTCCGTGGCATAGGAGGGGCAAGAACCCCTCCAAGATTGGATCCGTCTCTCTGTTTCTGCGTTCTGTTCTGCTGCCCTTTCACCTTTTCGTATATATATGGAGATCCGTAACTCTGATTGGCCTGAAACCTTCGCCGTGATTCTTTTACCAAAAATTAGCTTTCTTGCGGCCGAAGAAGGGCATCAACTGCCTTACGGGTGGCCCACAAGGGTCAGGGGCGCACCCCCCTGCCTCGTGGCCACCTCGGGCACCATCTCGCGTGGATTTTTCTTCCAGAATTTTCCAAATATTCCAAATATAAGCTCCGTTCATTTTTATCCCGTTTGGATTCCGTTTGATATGGATATTTTGTGAAACATAAAACATGCAACAAATAGGAACTGGCATTGGGCACTGGATCAATATGTTAGTCCCAAAAATAGTATAAAAAGTTGCCAAAAGTATATGAAAGTTATATAATATTAGCATGGAACAATCAAAAATTATAGATACGACGGAGACGTATCAGCATCCCCAAGCTTAATTCCTGCTCGTCCTCCAGTAGGTAAATGATAAAGAAGATAATTTTTGATGTGGAATGCTACCTAGCATAATTTGATCACATATCTAATCATGGCATGAATATTAAGATACGAGTGATTCAAAGCAATAGTCTATCATTTGACATAAAAACAATAATACTTCAAGCCCACTAATAAAGCAATCATGTCTTTTCAAAATAACAAGGCCAAAGAAAGCTATCCCTACAAAATCATATAGTCTGGCTATGCTCTATCTTCACCACACAAAATATTCACATCATGCACAACCCCGATGACCAGCCGAGCAATTGGTTCATACTTTTTAACGCGCTTCATCATTTTCAACCCTCACGCAATACATGAGCGTGAGTCATGGATATATTACTATAGGTGGAATAGAATGGTGGTTATGTAGAAGATAAAAAGGAGAATATAGTCTCACATCAACTAGGCGTATCAACGGGCTATGGAGATGCCCATCAATAGATATCAATGTGAGTGAGTAGGGATTGCCATACAACGGATGCACTAGAGCTATAAGTATATGAAAGCTCAAACTGAAACTAAGTGGGTGTGCATCCAACTTGCTTGCTCATGAAGACCTAGGGCATTTGGGGAAGCCCATCGTCGGAATATACAAGCCAAGTTCTATAATGAAAATTCCCACTAGTATATGAAAGTGATAACTCAAGAGACTCTATATGAAGAACATGGTGCTACTTTGAAGCACAAGTGTGGTAAAAGGATAGTAACATTGCCCCTTCTCTCTTTTTCTCTCATTTTTTTGTTTTTTTATTTTTTTTGGTGGGCTTCTTTGGCCTCTTTTTTTATTTGGGCTTCTTTGACCTATTTTATTTTGATAACCTCACATGGGACAATGTTCTAATAATGATGATCATCACACTTTTATTTACTTACAACTCAATATTACAACTCGATACTAGAACAAAGATATGACTCTCTATGAATGCCTCCGGCGGTGTACCGGGATGTGCAATGATCTAGCGTAGCAATGACATCAAAAAAACGGACAAGCCATGAAAACATCATGCTAGCTATCTTACGATCATGCAAAGCAATATGACAATGATGCTCAAGTCATGTATATGAAGATGATGGAAGTTGCATGGCAATATATCTTGGAATGGCTATGGAAATGCCATAATAGGTAGGTATGGTGGCTGTTTTGAGGAAGGTATATGGTGGGTTTATGGTACCGGCGAAATTTGCGCGATACTAGAGAGGCTAGCAATGATGGAAGGGTGAGAGTGCGTATAATCCATGGACTCAACATTAGTCGTAAAGAACTCACATACTTATTGCAAAAGTTTATTAGACCTCGAAGCAAAGTACTACTACGCATGCCCCTAGGGGGATAGATTGGTAGGAAAAGACCATCGCTCGTCCCCGACCGCCCCTCATAAGGAAGACAATCAATAAATACCTCATGCTCCGACTTCGTTACATAACGGTTCACCATACGTGCATGCTACGAGAATCACAAACCTCAACACAAGTATTTCTACAATCCACAACTGCCCACTAGCATGACTCTAATATCACCATCTATATATCGCAAAACTATTGCAAGGAATCAAACATATCATATTCAGTGATCTACAAGTTTTATGTAGGATTTTATGACTAACCAGGTGAATGACCAATTCCTGTCATCTCTCTAAATAGATATAAGTGAAGCAAGAGAGTTTAATTATTTCTACAAAAGATATGCCCATGCTCTAACAAATCTAAGTGAAGTAAAAGAGCATTCTACAAATGGCAGTTGTCTAAGTGAAGAGAAACAGGCAATCCAAACTTCAAATGATATAAGTGAAGCACATGAAGCATTCTATAAAGCCATACTCAAAAGATATAAGTGAAGTGCATAGAGCATTCTATAAATCAACCAAGGACTACCTCATACCATCATGGTGCATAAAATAAAAATGAAAACTAAATGCAAAAGACGCTCCAAGATTGCACATATCGCATGAACAAAACGAATCCGAAAACATACCGATACTTGTTGAAGAAAGAGGGGATGTCTTCTGGGGCATCCCCAAGCTTAGACGCCTGAGTCTCCTTGAATATTTACTTGGGGTGCCTCGGGCATCCCCAAGCTTGAGCTCTTTCCTCTCTTCCTTCTTCTCACATCGAGACCTTCTCGATCATCGAACACTTCATCCACACAAAACTTCAACAGAAAACTCGGTAAGATCTGTTAGTATAATAAAGCAAATCACTACTCTAAGTACTATTGAAAACCAATTCATATTTTGTTTTTGCATTTTGTCTACTGTAATATAGCTTTTCCATGGCTTAATCCACTGATACAAATCGATAGTTTCATCAAAACAAGTAAGCTATGCATCAAAAACAGAATCTGTCTAAAACAGGACAGTCTGTAATAATCTGAACATTCACCATACTTATGATTCTTGAAAAATTCTGAAAAAATTATGAAAAATAAACAATTTATATATAAAGACGTTGCAAAAATAATAAGAACCATTTGACGTTCCAGCTAAAAATGTAAAATCGCGCACTACAGCCAAAGTTTCTGTCCTGCACCGTACAAACCATCAAGCAAATGTAAACATCCTAAAGGCAAACCTTGGCACATTATTTTTATAATAAAATGGAATTGTACAATGGGATAATTATTTTTGTTGAAAAGTTTCTGTAATCAAGATTCACAAAGTTGCTGTGAGCATGAACAAAGTTCAAGGAGCTCTCCCACTTCAACAATGCTTGTCTTTCTCACTTTCACTTTCCTTTTTGAAAAAGTTTTGGGTTCCCCTCTTTATTTTTGTTGTTTTTAAACTATATTAAAGCACTCAACAGAAATAAATGACTCCCTAAAACTTCCGGGTTGTCTCCCTGGCAGCGCTTTCTTTAAAGCCATTAAGCTAGGCATATAGTGCTCAAGTAGTGAATCCACCCGGATCCCAAGGTATATCAAAGCCAATTTTAATTAACAATGATTTATAATTTAGTAGTGAGCACAAAGTAACACATATCATGTAATGACGACGTCTAACTCTTCCTATGCATCGGTATGTCATAAAAGAACAATTCATGCACACATAGTAAAGGCCAATGCATAGTAGAAACAGTTTCTTGAAATTTAATAGTGTTGGAAACATAGAGAGGTGGAGATATAGTTCCTCTCTCATAATAATTGCAAGTAGGAGCAGCAAGAACATGCATATTATATTCATCAAAATCATCATGTGTAATGGTAAAAGGCAACCCATCAATATAATCCTTAATAAGTGCAAACTTCTCCAATATAGTGTAGTCGGGAGAATTCAAAAAGATAATAGGACTATCATGCATGGGTGCAATAGCAACAATTTGATGTTTAACATAAGGAACTATAGCAAGTTCATCTCCATAAGCATAATTCATATTGGGATCTTGGCCACAAGCATAGCAAGCATCATCAAAAAGGGATATTTGAAGAGAATCAACGGGATCATAACAATCATCATAGCAATCGTCCTTTGGTAAGCACGAAGGCAAATTAAACAATGTATGAGTTGAAGAGTTACTATCATTAGAAGGTGGGCACGGGTAGCTAATCCGCTCTTCCTCCTTTTGTCCTTCGCTCTCCTCCTCATCTTTTTCATCCAATGAGCTCACAGTGTCATCAATTTCTTCTTGCATAGACTCCTGCAAAATATTAATCTCTTCTTGGACAGCGGGGTAGTCCTCAATATATGGTTCAACATAGGCATTAGAAGCATAATTATCATAGCAATATTTAAGTATGGCAAAATTTTCAGATTTGTAAAGAGTAGCATCATACGTTTCAATCAAAGAAGCAATTTCATAAGCACCCTTAAAAGCAACAAATTCTTCAATTTGTTGAACATCATAGTAACTATAAACACCCTTAGCATACGAAGATACGATTCCATTATCACTAAACTCACATTGATAGGGAAGGTGGTTCTTAGGGTTTTCAGAACAACAAGTAATATCATATATTTCGCATAAATTCCAAGCATAGCATTGCAAACGATGAATTTGACCCAGTAAAATTTTCCCTTTTTCAGATATTCGGTGTCGCACATAACAAGCATGCTCATCTAAGGATTTGCCCTCAACTAAGCTAGTTGGGGTTTCAGCACGAGCACATACGGATCGAAGATGATCCAAGTAATAAGCTTCAGCAGTGTGATAGATTTTGAGTGGTTCTTCAACCAATGGTTTAGTAGGTACAAGTAATTTTTTTGGTATTTTGCATTTCCTACCCATGACTAAAGATAGAAAACAACTAAGAACAGCAAATAAAAATTACTTAGTGATAAAGAAAACAAGCACACACGAGAATATTCACCCCACTCTATTGCTCCCCAGCAACGGCGCCAGAAAAAGGTCTTGATAACCCACAAGTATAGGGGATCGCAACAGTTTTCGATAAGTAAGAGTGTCGAACCCAACGAGGAGCTAAAGGTAGAACAAATATTCCCTCAAGTTCTATCGACCACCGATACAACTCTACGCACGCTTGATGTTCGCTTTACCTAGAACAAGTATGAAACTAGAAGTACTTTTTAGGTGTTGTTGGATAGGTTTGCAAGATAATAAAGAGCAAGTAAATAAGAAGTAGGGGTTGTTGTAAGTAAAGAAGCAATAAATTAAATATAGCGAGTGTGGAAAAGTGGTGGTAGGAGTTGCGAACTTTCCCCTAAGCAATTGACTACTTTACTAGACTGATAGCAAGTATTATGTGGGAGAGGCCACTGCTAGCATGTTATCCCAGACTTGGAATTCTATGCACTTATGATTGGAACTATTAGCAAGCATCCGCAACTACTAACGTTCATTAAGGTAAAACCCAACCATAGCATTAAGATATATTGGTCCCCCTTCAATCCCGTATGCATCAATTTCTATGCTAGGTTGAAGTTTCTGTCACTCTTGCCCTCCAACACATAGTCCTATCAACATACAACTAACCCTATGGTGTGATCCACGCGCGCACTCATATGATGGGCACCAAAGTACAGCAACATAACCACAAGAAAATTAAATCAATCATAGCAATTCATCAACCACCAATAGGACAACGAAAATCTACTCAGACATCATAGGGTGGCAACACATCATTGGATAATAATATGAAGCATAAAGCACCATGTTCAAGTAGAGGGTATAGCGGGTTGCGGGAGAGTGGACCATTGTAGATAGAGGGGGGAAGGTGATGGAGATGTTGGTGAAGATGGCGGAGGTGTTGGTGTAGATCGTGGTGATGATGATGATGGCCACGGCAGCGTTCCGGCGCCACCGGAAGAGAAGGGGAGAGGGGGCCCTTCGTCTTCTTCTTCCTTGACCTCCTCCCTAGATGGGAGAAGGGTTTCCCCTATGGTCCTTGGCCTCCATGGCATGGGAGGGGCGAGAGCCCCTCCGAGATTGGATCTGTCTCTCTCTGTTTCTGCGTTCTGTTCTGCTGCCCTTTCACCGTTTCGTATATATATGGAGATCCGTAACTCCGATTGGCCTGAAACCTTCGCCGTAATTTTTTTTTACCAAAAATTAGCTTTCTTGCGGCCGAAGAAGGGCATCAACTGCCTTACGGGTGGCCCACGAGGGTCAGGGGCGCGCCCCCTGCCTCGTGGCCACCTCGGGCACCATCTCGCGTGGATTTTTCTTCCGGAATTTTCCAAATATTCCAAAAATAAGCTCTGTCCGTTTTTATCCATTTGGATTCTGTTTGATATGGATATTCTGCGAAACATAAAACATGCAATAAACAGGAACTGGCACTGGGCACTGGATCAATATGTTAGTCCCAAAAATAGTATAAAAAGTTGCCAAAAGTATATGAAAGTTGTATAATATTGGCATGGAACAATCAAAAATTATAGATACGATGGAGACGTATCACCTCGCCACCTGTTGTAATATAAACTTTGATCCGCTAGCATCAATAAAGCGGTTGTTTTCTGTACCAAGATGTTGTGTGTTGCCAAAAGACATGGTCTCTAGGCTGGCAATGCATGGTGAACCGGTTGCTCTGAGCCGGGGTGCCACATTGAATTAGAACCAGGTCCACGGTGGAGATGAAGTTATCAAAGTCATGCCGTGTGAACTGGAAGACCTGAGGATGAGTTCTACTGCTAAACTATCCAGCTAACGTGTCCTTGTCGCCACATGTCCTGAACTAGTGTTTTCCTGTAGCATTGTTATCAGGCGTGTTCTCGAGGCTGTACTTGACCACAACAATTTCCTAGATGTGTCTTCGATTACGAAGGGTGTGGTTCTTGTAAAGCTTCCCAACAAATTTGATGCGGCATGTCTTCATCATCATGTTTTTGAGTGGAAAGACCACTCTATTAGGTTCTCCAAGGTTGACGAGATGGTGATGGTTCATATAGACATCTCTCACAAAGTCCATGGCCTAGTCAGTTATGCGGGGTTCATCCCGTAGGTTAGTGGCAAGAAATAGTCTGCAGAGTTTAGTTAGTGCAACTTTGCTTGTCCGTAGTAAGTACTATTGTTCAGTACCTGATTTGTGTTTCTGAACCCTCTATTGTTTATTAGTACTGCCGCTTTTGGTGTGTGGTCAGTCCTGAGAACGGTCTATGTTAATGTATGTCCACTCAATTCAGTCTGTATATTTTGAAGTATCCAGATCATGTTTTTTTGTGAGAATGGTTTATCAATTATGGTTACACTCCAATATCTGTATGCATTGCAGGGTTTATCGCACCCACCAGGATTTCCAGTCCCATGGATGTTCGGTCCATACGATTTGTCATGACCTTTGGACTGTCCTGCTTGTGGGAGTAGGCGGGGCCCCTGCATGCCACCCGTAGTTGGACGATCAATCTTCTGTTTAGTACTTCAACATAGTGATTTCCTGGTAAGGATTCACTCGTGTCACATCAAGTAAATCTTATTGATTTAATGTCATGTTTTCTTTCTTTTCCTGCAATTTTATGATGTAGGTTTTGCCATGTGACATTCATCATAGAATAAACTGTTTGGTTTGCTCTACGATGGCTATTTTTGCAGGTTTCACTTCTTATGTCGTGTCAGTAACGAAGGCACTGTCCATCACTTATATTACTAGAAAAAATTGGATCAGTCTGTTGTCTGAGTACAAGTTGAATCGCTATGATGAACTACAGTTTGGTTTAACAAAAATGCCACAATTAGTCCTTCTCGCGTTTAAAAGAAATGAAGAAAAAAACTGGATCACGGCCACGGAGCCTAGTCAAGTTAGAAAGCTGATCATAGCATACCATACACGCTCGCCGCTGTCTCGCACATCGGTACCACCTTCAGCAATGGATCGAGCACTGGAAGTTGCTCTAGCACTAACAGCGGCAGCGGATCAGTCTGATCCAGCTGGGGATTGGGCACCGACCATGTCAGCAGATCAGACTGATCTACCGGAGGATCGAGCATCGACACCAGCACCTGCTCCGACACCGGCACGAGCTCTACAAGGAGCACCATCTCCGGCAGCAGCAGCGGCTTCGGCACCTGCACCAACACTTGCACTTGCATCTGCTCTAGCCCGTGTAGCGGCAACCGAACGAGCAGTTGCACCGGCAATAGACTGGGCTGCAGTTCGCACTTCATATACCAAAGTCCTTACAAAAACCGACATGTCCACCTTCTTGGTAAGCATTGGCCGCCCAAGTGCTTCATTCTTTTTTCTTTCCATGTTGTTTCGCATGATTCACTGTGTTGATCTAACTGTTTGGGTATGTCTTCTTGTTTGCAAACAGAGAATTCCTAGAGCAACGAGGGAGTCGTTCAACAATCCGGGCGACAGCGGCCAAGTTTCTCTTACCATGCGCAGCCTTGGTGTGAATGAACCTGCTCAATATACTGTAAGTACAAAGGATGGTCGCATGAGGATTGATGCTAAAGGATGGTCAAGGTTCAAATCTAAATCATATCTTGCGGTAGGGGATGATCTCAAAATCAAACTTTCTCGGCAAGGAGAGCTGGTCCAAATCAACTTTGAAATTCTTCAGTAGCAGCATGCAACTGCCAAACTGATCTATCCTCCGAGAGATTTTGATGTAATAATCTGGCATGGTGAAACAGGTGTCCCATGTGTATAAGTAATACGACAGTATTATTTATCACATGGTATATCGTTGATAGAATTGCAACTCTCATTGCTGGTTAGGAACTGTCGTTCGATTTCATTCCAACAGCTGTTGTGCTTTATTCAATTTTGTGTATTCGCCTTGTGACAGCATCTAAAACCAGTACCATACCGATCGCTTGCAATATGAAAAGCGCTGAGGTAGAACACATGGACCCCAAACATGCAGGGTGGGCCTGCGGCCCAAAGTCCAGAACCATGGGCCTGTCTGAGTATTATATTCTTAGCTGAACCCCCATAATGCCCGTGCGTTGCACGTAACATCAAGATGCATTTGTATGTGTATTTTATCTTGTGAGAGCAAAGGATGAATGGGGGAAGGCCTTATTTGCAAATGTGGAGAGGTGTGTGGCTACCTTTTTGCAAAATTGCCATAGTTTCCTTCCTATCCGTCGGATATAAATCAGACGGCCTATATTGCACGATGGCAGGCACACCATCATCACCAACTCGTCTATACTGTGTTAAAAACAACTCTGTTTTTATAATTATATATGTTATATATATTCCCCTTGATTTTTCTTATGTATAAAGTTGTGATATAAAATATTTGTATATTTCTTTACAGAGGGAGTATCTCTCTGTCAAAAATATATTTATGTGTAACTAGTTACTCCTGTCTTTCTACTTCCTTTCGCTGATATGTGGGGCATCCGGCAACGGGGTCCACATGCCATATGCACAAATTAGAGTGCACAACTGCACGGTAGACACACCCAGGTTCTAGCGCTGCAGTAATGCCCAATGAGTCATCAAATCACAACCCCCCCCCTTCCAGCTTTAGCAGTAAGCTGGACAGACGAAGCGGCAATATTTCACTGGGCCTGAATCCCCTTCTCCCTCGTCTGCTTGTTCAGAGAAACCCCCTCTCTGCGATTGCATAGGGTTTTCTCATGGAGAACCAGGTACGAATTCTTCATCCATCCCCAATAAATCCAAGTCCCTTGGTCGCGGGTAATCCTAGGATGGCAACCGCCGCCATTGATGCATTTTTCTTCCTACTGAATCTAGTGTGTTTCATTTGCAGTGCCCAAAGTGCGAGGACCCTACAGGTTTCTGCGCCCTCGGCGATACTCCACACTTATTCCTTCTCATCCTAACACAGGATTTTAAGACGCGCATAGTATGTTCCTAGAATCCTCTTCTCTATCCGGGAGGTGGGGGGTTTTGAACATGTTGTCGACTAATTTGGAAATTTAGATTGCTATATTTCGATAAAAGGTACTACCAGTATGATGGTCAACACTGACATGAAGGACGAAGTTATTTCTAGATTTGTATAGGGAATACACTGTGTTCTCATATTATTTTTCCTGCAGTGCATTATTTGCTCTGCCAGAACACATGTACTGAAGATGCTCGGCCTTGCCATAATTGAATACACCAGTTTAATGGTCACAGTGAAGACAAACCATGGATATAAGTTCCGAGTTGGGTTCATGAACCAAAAAGATCGCTGCTTTTTTATGGCCGAACTTGGATAAACTTTCTCAAGTGTTACGGACTAAAAGTTGGCGCACGAATGTTGATGGAAATAGCAGAACCTGGTCTCATCTTCACTGCGATTTTCCACCCTGACGTCGTTCCAATTTTCCATCCATGTTAGTTTTGTATCTGGTTCTTGCTTGTTGCCTCGATTACTTCTTAATCCACCTATTCTGTCTAACTAATCACAATTTAACTTTAGAAGTAGCAACGAATCTCTCACAAAGTTGCTACTTCTAACTAATATTTTCTTATAATTGGTGGCACGTGTAGGTTTTTTTAGAGTTAAGCAGGCTGCTCGTTTGTTATTCTGTAACATCTTGGCTATTACTGATGGCACTGAAGTTGACTGGGACGACATCCACAATTTCCTACACTTTATTGATCGTCTTGAGGTCCTTGTGGGGCGTTCAATGGTGGAAGGCCACATGGGATATGTGTGCCACTGCTGCACTCGTTGAATAGGTCCAACTGTGTCGAGAAACTTATGGTACGAGCTGTTTTCTGTTATACATGTTGTTCATAAACTATTGCTTATACACAGTTTTACAATTGTGATCTTCTTGAAACAGAAACTGCCCAGTTCTATTGTTCCTATACAGATGCCTGACCATGGTTGGGTCAAGCTTGCGCTTGGTCACAACATAATGTTTATGTCGACCTACTCCATTCCCCTTGGAGGTGAAAAGATACTTATTCATGGGTGGTCTCAAATAATGAAGGCCCGTCCATCTTGGAGAATAGGAAAGAAGATTATGTTCCTGCTTTTCCATGGCTCTAAAGCGAATATCTTGTTTATTGACCACATTGCGAGATGAAGCCGCTTTCAGAAGGTTGTGGATGCGCGGGGTGGCGCCTGGGCCTTGTCCTGGGGCTTGGCGGCCTCACCCTTAGTTAACTGTAGGCAAAGTCGCACTGTTCGAGGCGTGCTTTGTACGGTTGAACCTGTATAAGTACTCATACTGCTTTCAGCTATGGTTGTTAAGTGCCCCTGCTAGTTTCAGTTAAGGTTGTTAAGTACTCCTGCTGCTTTTACAGTCTGTCATGTTTCTTCAGTCCTGTCTTCCTCCAGCCGCCAAAACCAAACCAGCGCCAGCAGGGCCGCCTGCTTCTGCCTCCCACGGCTGGCTGCGCCTCAGCGCACGCATCGCCGCCCCACCATCTCCTAAATCGTTAACACCGATGTCCGAGGCCTCGCCGTCGTCCTCCGCGCGCTTTGGTGCGCTCGCCGTGGTGCCGCCCTCTCGCGTTGTCAACATGGTCAACAAACAAAAGGAATCGGCAGAAGTACGTGGAGAGGATGACAGTAGAGGCCCACCATATCAGCGTATGGAAAAATAAAATGCTTCCTCCTAGTGTTTTCCTGACATCTGGGACCCACGACATTGTGAGTGTATATAGTCAATAGACAAGAGAACATCACAAGATCGGCTGACACCTGGGACGTAGCTGCTCGAGCAGTATTTTTTTATTATTGTTGAGACGGAGCAGGGTTTGAACTTGGTTGTGGCCCGTCTAGCCCAGGCTTATATTTTATGTTCACCATGTGACCAGCCCAGCTATTTTTTCTTTGTGAAAATGAGCCCAGTTTATTTATTTTTAAGAATACCCAATCCAGGCCTACTTATTTTTCTACGCCCTGATGGGCTGCAACTCTTTCAAGACGCCTGCAAATCTTGAAAGTAATATGAAATGGGTTGTAAATATAAAAACACATGACAAATTGGCAATTACTTTATAATTTCTGAATTTTTTCACATTTTCAGATTCCTATTTCATTTGGCATTAGCCTAATTTAAATATATCTTCAAAGTATTTTAAATCTGGCTCGACATTTCAGTTTGGAACCCACAGAAATATGCAAAATTGGCCCTGGCCAACCAAAAAACGGACTGCAATAAATTGCATAAAAAGTCACAGTGAGCTATATATAAATTATTAAAAAAAGAGGGAATGGTCTGGCTTGTGGGCCTATTAAGTTGACACGTATGCAAGATTTTCTTAGTTATTATATACATCAACAAATGATTCTAGAAGACGTAATCGCTGGATGTCAATCCAACGGCCGTCGTGTTTCTTCAATCTCTGGTCTTCTTGCTCCAACCGCCAAATCCAGCACCGACGGGACCGCCTGCTCCCGTCTCCCGTGGCCGGCTGTGCTGCCACGCAGGCCTCACCACCCCACCGTACTCCCATCGCTGGCCTAGCCATCCCTCTACTCACCCACACCTGCTGTTATTCTCCGGTGACGGCAAACGAACCAGTAAACCCTCGTACAGTCGTACTCCCCTCCGCGTGGGAAACAATTGTCGAGTCTTCCCTGGCTCCGTGTCGTTCCCTTCCTAGGCCTCGCCGTCGTCCACCGCCCTGGTGCTCTCGGCGCGGCCTGGTCAACATGGTCAATGACCGACATGCATCTGAAGTGGATTGTACATGGAGAGGCTGACAGCTAGGTCCATGACCACACGCAAGGAAATGCCTCCTTATTACGCACAAAATATTGATTCATGCACCTAACATCTGGGACCCACCGAAAGGGCCTCTGTATTTCACGAAAAAAACGTTACCGCCGCTGACAGCTCGGACCCACCAGCTATATTTTCGCATGCAAGGAAGTGCCTCCTTATTACGCACAAAAAAATGAATACTCCCCCAACTAGCTGGGACCCAGTATAGTGGGAGGCTGACTTGTGGGCCTACTAAGTTGACGGGGATGGAGGGCTTTGTCAACTTAGTCAATGTGCACGATTCTAGCTCCAGTGACCGTACGGTGTCCATCCAACGGCTGTAGTGCTTCTTCAACCTCTGGTCTTCTTGCTCTAGCCGCCAAAACTAGCGTCGGTCGTGCCGCGTGCTCCTGCCTCCCGTGGCCGGCTGTGATGCCACGGAGGCCTCACTGCCCCCTACTACTCCCACCGCTGGCCAGGCCATCCCTCTACTCACCCACACCCCATGTTATTCTGCGGTGACGACAGCCTCACATCGCAGCGGAACCAGTGAACCCTCATACTCCTCTACATGTTGGAATCCACTCTCGCGTCTTCCCCGGCTCCGCGTCGTCCCCTTCCTAGGCCTCGCCGTCGTCCACCGCCCTGGTGCTCTCGGCGTGGCGTGGTCAACGTGGTCAAGGAATGGCTTCCATCGGTCGTGGACTGTACATGGAGAGGCTGACAGCTGGGTCCACGGCTGCAGCAAGGAAGTGCCTCCTTATTACGCGGAAAATAATGATTCCTCGACCTGACAGCAGGGACCCATCGGAAGGGCCTTTGTATTTCGCGAAAAAAATGTTCCCTCCGCTGATAGGTCGGACCCACCAACTATATCTTCGCACGCAAGGAAGTGCCTCCTTATTGTGCACAAAAAATGAATACCCCCTGCCAGTTGGGACCCACCACAGTAGGAGGCTGACTTGTGGGCCTACTAAGTTGATGGGGACGGAGGGCTTTGTCAACTTAGTCAATATATGAACGATTCTAGCTCTAGTGACCGTACAATGTCCATCCAGCGGCCGTAGTGCTTCTTCAACCTCTGGTCTTCTTGCTCCAGCCGCCCAAACCAGCGTCGGTCGTGTCGCGTGCTCCTGCCTCCCGTGGCCGGCTGTGATGCCGCGGAAGCCTCACCGCCCCGTACTACTCCCACCGCTGGCCAGGCCATCCCTCTACTCACCCACACCCCCTGTTATTCTGCGGCAACGACAGCCTCACACCGCAGCGAACCAGCGAACCCTCGTACTCCTCTCCACGTGGGCATCCACTGCCGCGTCTTCCCTTGCTTCGCGTCTTCCCCTTCCTAGGCCTCGCCGTCGTCCACCGCCCTGGTGCTCTCGGCGCGGCATGGTCAACATGGTCAATGATACGTCTCCAACGTATCTATAATTTTTTATTGCTCCATGCTATATTATCTACTGTTTTGAGCAATATTGGGCTTTATTATCCACTTTTATATTATTTTTGGGACTAACCTATTAACCGGAGGCCCAGCCCGGATTTGCTGTTTTATGCCTATTTCAGTGTTTTGAAGAAAAGGAATATCAGACGGAGTCGAAACGGAACGAAATCAACTGGAGAAGTTATTTTTGGAAGGAAACACACCTCATGGACTTGGACCCCACGTCAGAAGATACAGGAGCTGCCCACGAGGGTGGGGGCGCCCCCCCTAGGGCGCGCCCCCCTGCCTCGTGGGGCCCCCGTGGCTCCCTTGACATGCTTCTTATGCCTATATAACTCTATATACCCTAAAACTTCCAGAACGCAACATAGATCGGGAGTTCCGCCGCCAGAAGCCTCCGTAGCCACCAAAAGTCAATCGGGATCCTGTTTCGGCACCCTGTCGGATGGGGGAACCCTCACCGGTGGCCATCTTCATCATCCCGGAGCTCTCCATGACGAGGAGGGAGTAGTTCTCCCTCGGGGCTGAGGGTATGTACCAGTAGCTATGTGTTTGATCTCTCTCTTTCGTGTTCTTGAGATGTTACGATCTTGATGTATCGCGAGCTTTGCTATTATAGTTGGATCTTATGTTTCTCTTCCCGCCTCTTCTCTCTTGTAATGAATTGAGTTTCCCCTTTGAAGTTATCTTATCGGATTGAGTCTTTAAAGACTTGAGAACACTAGATGTATGTCTTGCCGTGAATATGTGTGGTGACAATGGGATATCGCGTGCCACTTGATGTATGTTTTGGTGACCAACTTGCAGGTTTCGTGACATTGGGAACCTATGCATAGGGGTTGGCACACGTTTTCGTCGTGATTCTCCGGTAGAACTTTGGGGCACTCTTTGAGGTCCTTTGTGTTGGTTGAATAGATGAATCTGAGATTGTATGATGCATATCGTATAATCATACCCACGGATACTTGAGGTGACATTGGAGTGTCTAGGTGACATTAGTGTTTTGGTTGATTTGTGTCTTAAGGTGTTATTCTAGTACGAACTCTAGGGCTATTTATGACACTTATAGGAATAGCCCAACGGATTGATTGGAAAGAATAACTTTGAGGTGGTTTCGTGCCCTACCATAATCTCTTTGTTCGTTCTCCTCTATTAGTGACTTTGGAGTGACTCTTTGTTGCATGTTGAGGGATAGTTTTATGATCCAATTATGTTAGTATTGTTGAGGGAACTTACACTAGCGAAAGTATGAACCCTAGGCCTTGTTTCAACACATTGCAATACCATTTACGCTCACTTTTATCACTTGTTACCTTGCTGTTTTTATAATTTTAGATTACAAATACCTTTATCTACTATCCATATACCACTTGTATCACCATCTCTTCGCCGAACTAGTGCACCTATACAATTTACCATTGTATTGGGTGTGTTGGGGACACAAGAGACTCTTTGTTATTTGGTTGCAGGGTTGCTTGAGAGAGACCATCTTCATCCTACGCCTCCTACGGGTTGATAAACCTTAGGTCATCCACTTGAGGGAAATTTGCTACTGCCCTACAAACCTCTGCACTTGGAGGCCCAACAACGTCTACAAGAAGAAGGTTGTGTAGTAGACATCAAGCTCTTTTCTGGCGCCATTGCTGGGGAGGTGAGTGCTTGAAGGTATATCTTTAGATCTTGCAATCGAGTCTTTTAGTTTCTTGTTTTATCACTAGTTTAGTTTATAAAAGAAAACTACAAAAATGGAATTGAGTTTGTCTCATACGCTTCACCTTTTTAATATCTTTCGTGAGTATGATGGAAAGGATAATTGTGCTCAAGTACTAGAAGAAGAAATCTATAAAATGTTTGGCACTAAATATTTGAATGATGAGCATGATTGCAATGTTGTTAGTATGAATTCCTTGAATATCCATGATGCTAATGATATGCCAAGCCACAAGCTTGGGGAAGCTATGTTTGATGAAGATGATATTTTTTGTCCCCCAAGTTTTGATGAGCAAATTTATTATGATGAAAGCATGCCTCCTATTTATGATGATTATATTGATGAAAGTGGATTTGGAGAGGTCATGACTTTATTTAGTAATGATTCCACTATTCCGGAAGAGGTTCCAATTGATTATGAGAACAAAATTGCTATCTATGATGATTATTGTGATGACTTGTATGCTTTAAATAATAATGATAACCATTAAACTTGTCATCTTGATCTTAATTTTCAATCACATGCTAGTTATTTTGTTGAGTTTGCTCCCACTATTATTCATGAGAAGAATTTTGCTTATGTGGAGAGTAGTAAATTTTCTATGCTTGTAGATCATGAAAAGAATGCTTTAAGTGCTGGTTATATTGTTGAATTCATTCATGATGCTACTGAAAATTATTATGAGGGAGGAACATATGCTTGTAGGAATTGCAATAATATCAAGTTTCCTCTCTATGTGCTTAAAATTTTGAAGTTATGTTTGTTTTACCTTCCTATGCAAGTTGATTATTGTTATCATAAGTTGTTTGCTCACAAAATCCCTATGCATAGGAAGCATGTTAGACTTAAATGTGCTAGTCATATTCTTCATGATGCTCTCTTTATGTTTCAATTCTTACCCTTTTATGTGAGCATCATTGAAATCATCATGCCTAGCTTGGGGCGTTAAACGATGGCGCTTGTTGGGAGGCAACCCAATTTTATTTTAGTTCCTTGCTTTTTGTTCCTGTTTAGTAATAAATAATTCATCTATCTTCTGTTTAGATGTTGTTTTATGCTTTTAATTAGTGTTTGTGCCAAGTAGAACCTTCGGGAAGACTTGGGGAGAGTCTTGTTGATCATGCTGTCAAAAACAGAAACTTTAGCGCTCACAAGAATTGCTGCCATTTTTATTTGGAGAGTGATATTTAGTTAATTCTTTTTGAATATGATTAATAGATAAATTCCGCAGGTCCATAAAGTTATTTGAGAATTTTATGAGTTCCAGAAGTATACGTTTGATCCAGATTACTACAGACTGTTCTGTTTTTGACAGATTCTGTTTTTCATGTGTTGTTTACTTATTTTGATGAATCTATGGCTAGTAAAATAGTTTATAAACCATAGAGAAGTTTGAATACAGTAGGTTTAACACCAATATAAATAAATAATGAGTTCATTACAGTACCTTGAAGTGGTGATTTATTTTCTTATACTAACGGAGCTTATGAGTTTTCTGTTAAGTTTTGTGTTGTGAAGTTTTCAAGTTTTGGGTAAGGATTCGATGGACTATGGAATAAGGAGTGGAAAGAGCCTAAGCTTGGGGATTCCCAAGGCACCCCAAGGTAATATTCAAGGACAACCAAGAGCCTAAGCTTGGGGATGCCCCGGAAGGCATCCCCTCTTTCGTCTTCGTTCATCGGTAACTTTACTTGGAGCTATATTTTTATTTACCACATGATATGTGTTTTGCTTGGAGTGTCAATTTATTTTGTTAGTATTTGCTTTATGTTATTTATAATAATGTTTTGCATCTTTTATTTAAATAAAAGTGGCATTGATAGCCTTTACTATGCCTATGTTACAAGTATACATGTTGCTGTTTGAAAACAGAAAGTTTACCGCTGTTGCAATAATTACCTAGAAAAGTCAGAATGTGATAAAATGTTGAGACCTTTTTAATATTAAGATCTGATAAATTTACTATAGTGGAAATTTTCTTTCATAATTTTTGGAGTTAGGGAAGTATGGATGTTGCAGCATTCTTTACAGACTATCCTGTTTAGGCAGATTGTTGTTATGTTTGCATGTGTTTGCTTCTTTAATGATTCTATTTGAGGATAGGACTATTAAATATGCAGAGGAATTTAGTATGAAATGTTGAATAATAATTTTAGCGATTTGCTACAGTAGAATATGATAAGGTTTTTGCAATGGTTTATACTAACTTATCTCATGAGTCCTTGTTGAGTTTTGTGTGGATGAAGCTTTTGAGATTTAGGGAGACCGTGATATGAGAGGAATTAAGGAGACACAAAAGCTCAAGCTTGGGGATGCCCAAGGCATCCCAAGATAATATTTCAAGAAGTCTCAAGCATCTAAGCTTGGGGATGCCCCGGTTGGCATCCCACCTTTCTTCTTCAACAACTATCGGTTAGTATCGGTTGATCCTAAGTTTTTGCTTCTTCACATGATGTTTGCTATTCTTAGATGTCATTTTATTTTGCTTTTCTTGCTGTTTGAATAGAGTACCAAGATCTGAAATTATTAAATGTTATAGAGTCTTCACATGGTTGCATAATTATTCAACTACTCATTGATCTTCACTTATATCTTTCGGAGTAGTTTGTTGTTGCTCTAGTGCTTAACTTATATCTTTTAGAGCATGGTGGTAGTTTTATTTTGTAGAAATAGATGAACTCTCATGCTTCACTTATATTATTTTGAGAGTCTTAAATAGCATGGTAATTTGCTTAAAATCCTAATATGCTAGGTATTCAAGAATAATAAAATTCTCTTATGAGTGTGTTGAATACTATGAGAAGTTTGATACTTGATAATTGTTTTGAGATATGGAGATGGTGATATTAGACTCATGCTAGTTGAGTAGTTGTGAATTTGAGAGATACTTGTGTTGAAGTTTGTGATTCCCGTAGCATGCACATATGGTGAACCGTTATGTAACGAAGTCGGAGCATGAGGTGTTTATTGATTGTCTTCCTTATGAGTGGCGGTCGGGGATGAGCGATGGTCTTTTCCTACCAATCTATCCCCCTAGGAGCATGCGTGTAATACTTTGCTTTGATAACTAATAGATTTTTGCAATAAGTATGTGAGTTCTTTATGACTAATGTTGAGTCCATGGATTATATGCACTCTCACCCTTCCACCTTTGCTAGCCTCTCTAGTACCGCGCAACTTTCGCCGGTACCATAAACCCACCATATACCTTCCTCAAAACAGCCACCATACCTACCTATTATGGCATTTCCATAGCCATTCCGAGATATATTGCCATGCAACTTTCCACCGTTCCGTTTATTATGACACGCTTCATCATTGCCATATTGCTTTGCATGATCATGTAGTTGACATCGTATTTGTGGCAAAGCCACCGTCCATAATTCTTTCATACATGTCACTCATGAGTCATTGCACATCCCGGTACACCGCCAGAGGCATTCATATAGAGTCATACTTTGTTCTAGTATCGAGTTGTATCATCGAGTTGTAAATAAATAGAAGTGTGATGATCATCATTCAATAGAGCATTGTCCCAAAAAAAGAGAAGGCCATAAAAAAGAAAGGCCAAATAAAAAATAAAGGCCAAATAAAAAAAGAAAGGCCAAATAAAAAATAAAAAATATAAAAGGGACAATGCTACTATCCTTTTACCACACTTGTGCTTCAATGTAGCACCATGATCTTCATGATAGAGAGTCTCCTATGTTGTCACTTTCATATACTAGTGGGAATCTTTCATTATAGAACTTGGCTTGTATATTCCAATGATGGGCTTCCTCAAAATGCCCTAGGTCTTCGTGAGCAATCGAGTTGAATGCACACCCACTAGTTTCTTTTGTTGAGCTTTCATAAATTTATAGCTCTAGTGCATCCGTTGCATGGCAATCCCTACTCACTCACATTAATATCTATTAATGGGCATCTCCATAGTCCGTTGATACGCCTAGTTGATGTGAGACTATCTTGTCCCTTTTTTGTCTTCTCCACAACCACCATTCTATTCCACCTATAGTGCTATGTCCATGGCTCACGCTCATGTATTGCGTGAAGATTGAAATAGTTTGAGAACATCAAAAGTATGAAACAATTGCTTGTCTTGTCATCGGGGTTGTGCATGATTTAAATATTTTGTGTGGTGAAGATGGAGCATAGCCAGACTATATGATTTTGTAGGGATAACTTTCTTTGGCCATGTTATTTTGAGAAGACATGATTGCTTAGTTAGTATGCTTGAAGTATTATTATTTTTATGTCAATATTAAACTTTTGTCTTGAATCTTATGGATCTGAATATTCATTTCACAAGTAAGAAGAATCACATTGAAATTATGCCAACTAGCATTCCACATCAAAAATTATCTTTTTTATCATTTACCTACTCGAGGACGAGCAGGAATTAAGCTTGGGCATGCTTGATACGTCTCCAACGTATCTATAATTTTTTATTGCTCCATGCTATATTATCTACTGTTTTGGGCAATATTGGGCTTTATTATCCACTTTTATATTATTTTTGGGACTAACCTATTAACCGGAGGCCCAGCCCAGATTTGTTGTTTTATGCCTATTTCAGTGTTTTGAAGAAAAGGAATATCAGACGGAGTCAAAACGGAACGAAATCAACTAGAGAAGTTATTTTTGGAAGGAAACACACCTGATGGACTTGGACCCCACGTCAGAAGATACGGGAGCTGCCCACGAGGGTGGGGGGCACCCCCCCCCCCCTAGGGCGCACCCCCCTGCCTCGTCGGGCCCCCGTGGCTCCCCTGACGTGCTTCTTCTGCCTATATAACTCTATATACCCTAAAACTTCCAGAACGCAACATAGATCGGGAGTGCCGCCGCCAAAAGCCTCCGTGGCCCCCAAAAGTCAATCGGGACCCTGTTCCGGCACCCTGCCGGAGGGGGGAACCCTCACCGGTGGCCATCTTCATCATCCCGGAGCTCTCCATGACGAGGAGGGAGTAGTTCTCCCTCGGGGCTGAGGGTATGTACCAGTAGCTATGTGTTTGATCACTCTCTCTCGTGTTCTTGAGATGTTACGATCTTGATGTATCGCGAGCTTTGCTATTATAGTTGGATCTTATGTTTCTCTTCCCCCCTCTTCTCTCTTGTAATGAATTGAGTTTCCCCTTTGAAGTTATCTTATCGGATTGAGTCTTTAAAGACTTGAGAACACTTGATGTATGTCTTGCCGTGAATATCTATGGTGACAATGGGATATCACGTGCCACTTGATGTATGTTTTGGTGACCAACTTGCGGGTTTCGTGACATTGGGAACCTATGCATAGGGGTTGGCACACATTTTCGTCGTGATTCTCCGGTAGAACTTTGGGGCACTCTTTGAGGTCCTTTGTGTTGGTTGAATAGATGAATCTGAGATTGTGTGATGCATATCGTATAATCATACCCACGGATACTTGAGGTGACGTTGGAGTATCTAGGTGACATTAGGGTTTTGGTTGATTTGTGTCTTAAGTTGTTATTCTAGTACGAACTCTAGGGCTGTTTGTGACACTTATAGGAATAGCCCAACTGATTGATTGGAAAGAATAACTTTGAGGTGGTTTCGTACCCTACCATAATCTCTTCGTTCGTTCTCCGCTATTAGTGACTTTGGAGTGACTCTTTGTTGCATGTTGAGGGATAGTTTTATGATCCAATTATGTTAGTATTGTTGAGGGAACTTACACTAGCGAAAGTATGAACCCTAGGCCTTGTTTTAACACATTGCAATACCGTTTACGCTCACTTTTATCACTTGTTACCTTGCTGTTTTTATAATTTCAGATTACAAATACCTTTATCTACTATCCATATACCACTTGTATCACCATCTCTTCGCCGAACTAGTGCACCTATACAATTTACCATTGTATTGGGTGTGTTGGGGACACAAGAGACTCTTTGTTATTTGGTTGCAGGGTTGCTTGAGAGAGACCATCTTCATCCTACGCCTCCTATGGATTGATAAACCTTAGGTCATCCACTTGAGGGAAATTTGCTACTGTCCTACAAACCTCTGCACTTGGAGGCCCAACAACGTTTACAAGAAGAAGGTTGTGTAGTAGACATCAGTCAACGACCGACTTCCATCGGACGTGGACTGTACGTGGAGATGCTGATAGTTGGGTCCACGGCTGCAGCAAGAAAGTGCCTCCTTATTACAGGGAAAATAATGATTCCTCCACCTGACACTAGGGACCTACCGGACGGGCAACCGTATTTCGTGAAAAAAACGTTTCCCCCTGACTGCTGGGACCTACCAGCTACATCTTCGCATGCAAGGAAGTGTGTCTGGGCAAAAAAAATGATTCGCCCCCTGACTGTTGGGACCCACCAGCTACATCTTCGCACGCAAGGAAATGCCTAACAGTCGGGACCCACCTGGTCGAAGCGTACGTAGCGTTGTCATTCTGGTCGCGAACGTGTACGTACATACTGGTCGATGTAGAGGTGCGCACATGTCGTAGTAGAGGCGCGCACGTAGCATGTACACGTATGTACAGCGGCCAGGGTGCAAGAAAGTAAATACGGCCACATATGTACATACGGGCGGGGTCTCGAACGCCGACTCGCGCGTACGTACGGTCAGGGCTCGTGTACATGGCTGGGTCGTAACGGAAAAATAGCGTCGTCGTCGTGTTCATGGGTAGCCAACCGGCTGGGTCGGAATGGAATGCGTCGTTGAGTTCATCGGGAGGGCTTGGACGAAACAGCCGATGGAAACGAGGCCTGGCGTACCGCAGAACGGAGGAAACGTCCTTGTGTTCGACCGGCCACGGTCGAAACGAGATCCTGTTCATCGGGAGGGGTCTGGCATACCGCAAAACGGAGGAAACGGACCTCCTACGGTCGAAACGGGGGTCCTGTTGATCGGGAGGGGTGTGGCATACCGCAAAACGGAGGAAACAGACTTGTGTTGGAGCGCTACGGTCGAAACAGGGGTCCTGTTCATCGGGAGGGGTATGGCGTACCGCAAAACGGGACTCCACAGGATATTGTTCATCTCCACCGTCGACCCCCTCCAGCCTCCACGGGCTACTGTTCATCCACTGTCAACCTCCTCCAGCCTCCACCTGCAACTGTTCATCCACGGGCTCCTGTTCATCCAGCCTCCACCGCGCGCTACTCCACCGGCTACTGTTCAACCAGCCCTCTCCACGGGCTCCTGTTCAACCACCCCTCCATGGGCTACTATTCATCCAACCCTCCATCGTCTACTGTTCATCCAACCCTCCACGGGGTGGTCCTGTTCATCCGGCCCTCCACGGGGTCCTGTTCATCCAGCCCCAACCGGCTCGATCGATCGGGGTCATGTTCATCCAGAGGCAACACCACGGGGTCCTGTTCATCCACCCCCACCGGGAACTGTTCATCCAAACCCCCCAGCAACGCTCACTGTTCATACAGAGGCAGCATCGATCGGCTTCAGTTAGCAGCAGTAGCGAAGGAATCGCTCGATCGGGTTTAGTTAACAGCCATCGCTCGATCGCTTGGGTTCAGTAACGCATAGCCTGCAGTGCAATCGCTCGGGTTCAGTAGGCGAACGCCTCGCTCGGGTTCAGTTAGAGCCCAACGCCTCGCACCCACGCGCGTGCGTGTACGAGAGAAACATGCATCGCTCGGCCCCGACCACCCATCGTAATCGGGAACACCCTGATATTTTCCTCGCCCTCGCTTCTACCACGGTTTTTCCCGTCATGGACGGCCCAAAGAATGTCATGCAGCTGTGTCTCCGGCCTGCTCGGGACAAAAATCCCATTTTCTGTCATGATTTTTTGTCATAGAAGTAGGAGCCCATCACATATATGATGATACCGGGTTTTGTCACAATTATCGTCATAGAAGTGTCATAAGTATGACAGAAAAAAATTGTTCGGCCCAAAATGTCACGGATGTGTCTTTTTTTGTAGTGCTTGTCAACCATCAACACTTGATGTTTTTCTTGATTTCTACCTTCGCCGATGTCAGCATCGCGAAGAGCTTGGGAATCGTTTCCGTTATCCCTTCCATATTATAGTTCATCACGAAGTTCTAGTAACTTGGTGATAGTGACTAGAGAACTCTGTCAATGACTATCTTATCTGGAAGATTAACTCCCACTTGATTCAAGTGATTATAGTACTCAGACATTCTGAGCACATGCTCACTAGCTGAGCTATTCTCCTCCATCTTGTAGGCAAAGTACTTTGTCAGAGGTCTCATACCTCTTAACACGGGCACGAGTCTGAAATACCAATTTCAAATCTTGGAACATATTATATGCTCTGTGGCGTTCAAAACGTTTTTGAAGTCCCTATTCTAAGACATAAAGCATGGCGCACTAAACTATCAAGTACTCATCATACCGAGCTTGCCAAACATTCATAATGTCTGCATCTGCTCCTGCAATAGGTTCGTCACCTAGCGGTGCATCAAGGACATAATTCTTCTATGCAGCAACGAGGATAATCCTTAGATCACGGACCCAGTCCGCATCATTGCTACTATCATCTTTCAACTTATTTTCTCTAGGAACATATCAAAAATAAAACACGGGAGCTATATGCGAGCTATTGATCTACAACATAGATATGCAAAAACTATCAGGACTAAGTTCATGATAAATTAAAGTTCAATTAATCATATTACTTAAGAACTCCCACTTAGATAGACATCCCTCTAATCATCTAAGTGATCACGTGATCCATATCAACTAAACCATGTCTGATCATCACGTGAGATGGAGTAGTTTTCAATGGTGAACATCACTATGTTGATCATATCTAATATATGATTCACGCTCGACCTTTCGGTCTTAGTGTTCCGAGGCCATATCTGCATATGTTAGGCTCCTCAAGTTTAACTCGAGTATTCTGCTTGTGCAAAACTGGCTTGCACCCATTGTATGTGAACATAGAGCTTATCACACCCGATCATCACATGGTGTCTCGGCATGATGAACTGTAGCAACGGTGCATACTCAGGGAGAACACTTATACCTTGGAATTTAGTGAGAGATCATCTTATAATGCTACCGCCGTACTAAGCAAAATAAGATTTATAAAGGATAAACATCACATGCAAACAATATAAGTGATATGATATGGTCATCATCATCTTGTGCCTTTGATCTCCATCTCCAAAGCACCGTCATGATCACCATTGTCACCGGCTTGACACCTTGATCTCCATCGTAGCATCATTGTCGTCTCGCCAACTATTGCTTCTACGACTATTGCTACCCCTTAGTGATAAAGTAAATCAATTACATGGCGATTGCATTTCATACAATAAAGCGACAACCATATGGCTCCTGCTAGTTGCCGATAACTGTGTTACAAAACATGATCATCTCATACAACAATTTATATAATCACGTCTTGACCATATCACATCACAACATGCCCTGCAAAAATAAGTTAGACATCCTCTACTTTGTTGTTGCAAGTTTTACGTCGCTGCTACGGGCTTAGCAAGAACCGTTCTTACCTACACATCAAAAAAACCACAACGCGGTATAGTGATTGCTTTTTGATCTTCAGAAAGAACCCTGTTCATTGAATCCGATTCAACTAAAGTTGGAGAAACTGACACCCACTAGCCACCTGTGTGCGAAGCACGTCGGTAGAACCAGTCCTGCGTAAGCGTACGCGTAATGTCGGTCTGAGCCGCTTCATCCAACAATACCGCTGAATCAAGAATCAACTAGTGACGGCAAGCAATATGTATATACCCACGCCCACAACTCCTTTTTGTTCTACTCGTGCATATAACATCTACGCATAGACCTGGCTCGGATGCCACTATTGGGGAACGCAGTAATTTCAAAAATTTCCTACGCACACGCAAGATCCATCTAGGTGATGCATAGCAATGAGAGGGGAGAGTGTTGTCCATGTACCCTTGTAGACCGTAAGTGGAAGCGTTCTGACAACGCGGTTGATGTAGTCGTACGTCCTCATGATCCGACCAATCCTAGCACCGAAAGTACGGTACCTCCGCGATCTGCACACGTTCAGCTCGGTGACGTCCCACGAACTCTATATCCAGCTGAGTGTCGAGGGAGAGCTTCGTCAGCACGACGGCGTGATGACGGTGATGATGAAGTTACCGACGCAGGGCTTTGCCTAAGCACTACAACGATATGACCGAGGTGGAAATCTGTGGAGGGGGGCACTGCACATGGCTAAACAATCAACTTGTGTGTTTTAGGGTGCCCCTGCCCCCGTATATAAAGGATCAAGGGGGAGGCCGGCCGGCCCTCATGCGGCGCGCCCCAAGTGGGATTCCTACTAGGAATTGTATTCCTAGTAGGTTTCCAACAAGGGAAGAGAGGGGGAAGGAAGGAGAGGAAGAGAGGGAGAAGGAAAGGGGGCGCCGCCCCCCTTCCCTAGTCCAATTCGGACCCAAGGGGGAGGGGCATGCGGCCTGCCCTAGCCGCCCCTCTCTCTCCACTAAGGCCCATGAGGTCCATTAGTTCCCTCGGGGGGTTCCGGTAACCCTCCGTCACTCCGGTTTTATCCGAAACTTCTCCGGAACATTTCCGGTGTCCGAATATAGTCGTCCAATATATCAATCTTTATGCTGATCGTCATTGAACGTTAAGCGTGCGGATCCTACGGGTTCGAGAACTATGTAGACATGACCGAGACACTTCTCCGGTCAATAACCAATAGAGGAACCTGGATGCTCATATTGGCTCCTACATATTCTACGAAGATCTTTATCGGTCAAACCGCATAACAACATACGTTGTTCCCTTTGTCATCGGTATGTTACTTGCCCGAGATTCGATTGTCGGTATCTCAATACCTAGTTCAATCTCGTTACCGGCAAGTCTATTTACTCGTTCCGTAATGCATCATCTCATAACTAACTCATTAGTCACATTGCTTGCAAGGCTTATAGTGATGTGCATTACCGAGAGGGCCCAGAGATACCTCTCCGACAATCGGAGTGACAAATCCTAATTTTGATCAATGCCAACTCAACAAACACCATCGGAGACACCTATAGAGCATCTTTATAGTCACCCAGTTACGTTGTGACGTTTGATAGTCATAGGAACATGTATAAGTTATGAAGAAAGCAATAGCAATAAACTAAATGATCATAGTGCTAAGCTAATGGATGGGTCAAGTCAATCACATCATTCTCTAATGATGTGATCCCGGTTATCAAATGACAACTCATGTCTATGGTTAGGAAATTTAACCATCTTTGATTAATGAGCTAGTCAAGTAGAGGCATACTAGTGACACTATGTTTATCTATGTATTCACACATGTACTAAGTTTCCCGTTAATACAATTCTAGCATGAATAATAAACATTTATCATGATATAAGGAAATATAAGTAACAATTTTATTATTGCCTCTAGGGCATATTTCCTTCAGTATGAGCGGTGGAACGGAGTGCCATCGCCACCACCAGATCAACTATATTCACCCTGTGAAGACGGATTGTGAATCAGACGCTGAGAGACCCCAAAAACTTGTCCGGAAGCAGGAACCCTGGCCGCCAGAGTGATCTGGAGGGAGGAACCGGCAAGAGGAGGCCGCCGCCTCCACCACCTTCATCAAGAGGAAACAGCATCACCACTGTAATCATCATCACCATCTAGCTTTTCCATATTGTAAAATCAAGAAGCCTAGAGGAATAACTTGTGTATTACATGTGTGCTTTGTTCATGTTCTCCATCTTTGGTGGTATGATGAGTGAGTAGTTCCCTTAGTTCTCAGCGACATGGATGAACCCTAGTGTGTAATAGATCGTTCATATTAGGATTTAATATCCTCTTTGCATATTCATGTTAATGGTCTTCTTGATGTTGGGTGAAGTCGGCCATCCAACATATGCTAATTTTGGACGAAAGGTTATTACTGTTGGGGGACCGTGTGGTTGCGGAAGTGGGTGGGTGACGTGACATGCCTCATCTCCCTTCATAGCGAATCGTTGCAGCAGGGGGTAAAACAGAGACCACTTATAGGTTGTATCTACGGGGACCTGCTACTTGTAAACTGCGTTGAGATTTCCCCAAAAAGGAGGGGTGAAGCAGTACAGTAGAGATAAGTATTTCCTTCGGTGAGAATCAAGGTTATCGAACCAATAAGAGAACCACGCAAATTCCCATCTTCAGTATCTACACATACAAAAGCAAATACTTGCACCCAACACGGGCAAGAGGGTTGACATTCCCCCTGAACTTGTTACTTACAATGATTAATTTTGATGGTGATATATAGATAAATAAATTGCAAAATAAAATAAGAGTAAATAACTAAATACATCAAGGTATTTTTGGTTTTTATAATATGGTAAAGGTAGACCCCGGGGCCATATTTTTTCACTAGAGACTTCTCTCTTGAACACATAGCGTACGGTGGGTGAAGAAATTACTGTTGGGCAATTGATAGAAAAGTGCATAGTTATGATCTTATTCATGGCAATGATATGATATATAGGCATCACGTCCGTGACAAGTAGACCGACTCCTACCTGCATCTACTACTATTACTTTACCAATCGACCGTTATCCGGCATGCATCTATGGTATTAAGTTCATGACAAACAAAGTAACGCTTTAAGTAAGATGACATGATGTAGACAAAGTAAATCCAATCAATATGAATAAACCTCATCGTTTTACCCTTAATAGAAACAATACAATATGTTTCTCACAACCCCTACTATCACTGGGTGAGGACACCGTAAGATTGAACCCATTACAAAGCACCTCTCCCACTAAAGATAAATCAGTCTAGTTGGCCAAACCAAACAGATAGATCAGAGAGAAATACTAAGCTATAACAATCATGCATAATAAAGTTCAGAAGAGACTCAATTACTTTCAATGCATAATCTGATTATAAACCCACAATTCATCGGGTCCCAACAAATACACCGCAAAAAAGTATTACATTGGATAGAACTCCAAGAGGATCGAGGATAACACGGTATTGAAGATCAAAGAGAGAGAAGAAGTCATCTAGCTACTAGCTATGGACCCGTAGGTCTATGGTAAACTACACATGCATCATTGGAAGGCAGCAAGGATGATGTAGAAGCCCTCCATGATCGATTCCCCCTCCGGCAAAGTACTAGAAAATGCCTTCAGATGGGATCACGGAAGAACAGAACCTTGCAGCGGCGAAAAAAGTGTTTCAGGTGGCTCTCTGTTGGTTTCCCAATATTTGAGAATTTATATAAGTGAAATTAGGCCAGACAAAGGTTACTCCCACCTGCAGAGGTTACTCCCACCTCCTCTCGTGGCGACAATCGCAAACCCGGGACTCTTGAACTTTTCTTCGTGGATTTATTTTTCCATAATGTTTTATCTCTTATAGACCGTGCGTCCAAATCACAAATCGTTTTCATCGTTGTGTTTTTCACGTTGATATCTTTGAAACTAGGTTCCATAATATTGATTTTGGACAAACTTTATAAAAATTAGAAGAAAATTGAAATCCAAAGAAAAAAAAGTAACGAATAACAACAAAAAATGAAAGCATACCTATGCTTTTCACTTTTTCAGGGAAGCTCAGATGTGCTTTTTCACTTTTCAGAAAGCACAGTTGTACTCCAATGTGATGCATAACTATGTTTTTCATTTCACTTCTAAAGAAGCATTACTATGTTTTTCACTTTTCAAGAAGCACAACTAAGCTTCACATAGAAGCACAGTTGTGCATTATCGTCATGCACAAATGTGTTTTCCACTTTCAAGAAGCATAGACGTGAAGCATAACTGTATTTTTTTCACAGGGTGTGCTTCATCAAGAAAAAAATTCAAGAAATCCTGGAAAATTCAAAACTCAAAACTCCCCAAACAAACACATACAAAAAAATCGTGCTCTTAAGGATGCGCCCAGCGTGCAACACGTGACGGCTGTCGGGCGCACCACACAGCGGACTCCCACTTCTCTATGGTGCCCACTGCACGCTCCCTTGAGCGAAGGACACCTGCGTGCGTCCAATAGTTGAGCTTCGTGCAGAAGCAGCCTGAGTTGACTGGCCCATTCCAATTTAAAATGTGAAAAATCCTTCAAAAATAGGGCACCAGAGGGAGGATCGAACACGGGAGTTTTCGATTTCGAGTGTGCATGGAAAGCCACTCGAGTGGATGGTGTTTGGTGACTAAATGTTAGCGCGGGACGATAAGAACTAGCAACAACAATCGCGTAATTCCAAACAATTTACTAAAAATGTGAACATTTCTTGAAAATGCGAACAACTTTTGAATTCCAGACATATTATGAGCAAATTTTGAAAAGTGAAAAAAGTTCTAAAACATGAATGATTTTTTTAATGTGAACATTTTTTGAAAATTGTGAACAATAGAAAACCCTGAATATTTTTTTCATATTGTGGGAAAACTATAAAAATTATTTTTTTTTGACAATTGCGAATTTGAAATCTGGAACAAATTTTGAATTATGAACACATTTTTAAAAGGATCTTTTTGAAACATGAACAACTGTTGAATATGTGACTTATTTTCAACTTGCAAAATGTTTCATGAAGTGTCAAGAAATTTTTAAAAGAGAACAAATTTTGAAAACGTGAACACTTTTTTGATACACGAACACATTTTTTTCCAAAATGTGAATATTTTTCTAAAGTTGTAATCAAAATTTTAAACAATGAACCTTTTTTTTCAAAATGTGGGAAAAATGTTAAATGTGTGAACAAAGTTGAAACCATGAACGAAAATTCAAAAATTGTGAACGCCTTTTGAAATTGTGAACAATTTTTACATTGATTTTTCTGAAATTTCAGCAAATTTTTAAACTGTGATTTTCCTGAATGTGTACAATAATTCTAAAAATATGTGAACAATTTTTTAATTCAATTTAGTTTTTGAATTGTGATAGAAGTTTAGAAAAATAATTTTCTGAACATATTTTAAAAACGTGATTCTTCTAAAATTTGAATAAAAAATTCAGAAGATGTGAAAGCTTTTTGAAAACCGTGAACAACGTTTCTAATACAGTAATGTTTGTTGAACTACCAACAAAACTTTAAATTATTTTTTTGAAAAGGTGAACATTTGTTTTCAAAATGACTTGAAATTGCAAACTATTTTTGAATTCCTAGTTTTTTTAATGAATAGTGTATATAAAAGTTAAAAATGTGAACTGTTTTTGAATGTGAAGTGTTTGGGAAAATTGTGATTGTTTTTAACTTTGAAATTTTTGGAAATCGTCAAGAAAATTTGGAATTTCAATTATTTTTTAAAAATATGGAAAAGTAAAAAATAAGACGAAAAAGATCAAATAAAATAATAAACATAAAAATAGAAAACCGGTAAAAAAACGGTTGTGGGAACCTTCTGACCCTGCCCATGTGGGGCGCGAGGTCCCCCATTTTCTTGTGTTCTCGTTTTTTCTTTTTTCTTTTCCTTCTTTTTCTGCTTTAGTTTTTCAATTTCTTTTGCAAATTATCTTTTCAAATTCACAAACACTTTTTGTTCATCGAATTCAAAAAATGTTCAGCTTTAAGAATTCAAAAAATGTTCATAGAACTGACCTTTTTTGGTTTGTCAGATTTTAAAAATATTCACCAAAATTCAAAATTTGTTCACCGATCTAAAAAAATTTGTATTAAATTCAAATTGTGTTAAACAATTTTTTTAAAATTTTCATCGAATTCAACTTTTTTGCTCATTGAAATAAAAAATGTTCAGCAAAATTTAAAAAAATTACACTGATTTAGAAAAAAATTCATTAAATTCAAATTGTGTTCATCATTTTCAAAAAATGTTCATTGAAATTAACTTTTTTCATCATATTTAAAAAATGTTCACCAAAATTTATATTTTGTTCGTCATTTTCAAAAAATGTTTGACAAATACAAAATTTGTTCATTGATTTTCCGAAATATAAAAAATGTTCATTATTTTGAATCACATATATTTTTAATTCAAGAACTGTTTTTATGACAATTCACGATATTTTGAATTTAATTTGCAATCCTGAATGATTTTAATATGGGATAAAACTAAAACAGATAATAAAAATGAAAATTGCAAAAAACAAAAACGAAAAAAATAGGGGAGCCACCGAGCAGCAACGCGAATGGGCCGGCCCAGCTTTGCGTACAGTTACAACCGCAATTGGCCAGCCGGTTGTGGGAACCTTCTAGAAGGTTCCCTGAACTGGTTTTTTTTTACTTGTTTTTCTGTTTCTTTTTTCTCGTTTTTCTTTTGCAGTGTCTTTATCTTCTTTCTTTTTTCTTTTTTATTTCCTTTTCTTTTTCAAAGTTATTTTACCTTTTTTAACTAAGTCCTTGTTCGAAAATTGTTCTGTATTTTCGAAAAATAGTCTTGCTTTTAAAACTCGCTCAAAATTTCAAAAACGGTCGTTTTTTAGAAAAAAAATCATCAATTCATAAATTTTAGGGATTTTCCAAAAAATTTCTTTCATTTCCAAAAATGTTCCTTTTTTGTAAAATGTTGCAACTGCTTTTGCTCGAAATTTTTACAACTCTTCGAAAAATATTCGGTCGTTAAATTTTTTTAACCGGTTTTTACTCTTTTTTGGTATTTTTTTATTTTCTCCTTTTTGTTTCTTTCATTTCTATTTTTGTTTTATTTTCATTATTCCATTTACTTTCTTTAAAAAAAATCATGTTAGTTTGTCAACATATGTTTGGAAATTTTAAAAATGTTTGCCATTTTTAAAATTTGTGCGTGTTTCAAAATTTGTTGGGCAGTTCTGATTTTTTTTGCAAATTATTGTTCGCGTTTTCAAATTTTGTTCTCGATACAAAAAATATTCGTGTTTGAAAAAATGTTCGTCTTTCCAAATTTTGATTTAGAGTTTCAGAAAATGTTTCCGTTTCAAAAGGAATGTTTGCGTGCTCAGTTTATTTCTAGATTTCAAAATATGTTCGCTTTTCCAAAAATTGTTCAAAAGTTTCGAAAACTATTTGTTTTTTAAAAACTGTTCATGTTTTCAAAAAAAAATCGGTAGTTCCGATAAATGTTTAAATTTTTTTTGTTCTTGTTTCAAATTTTGTTTGCCTGCTCTTTGCGGTGTTTGCCTCGCACTGCTTTAAAGCTGAAATGGCTCCCGATTTTACCAGCGCGACACGCACCCGCTGGTTCCAGGCCTTTTCGGAAACGGAAAAGGAGAAACCGAGCCGAATTGGGCCGGTGGGCTCTCCTTATATACTACTCCTACTACAAGTGTTCTTCCTTTAGATAAGACTTGCAATGCACGTCTCAGCTGACACATATAATCATATATATGATAACCCTACCTCTCCCCCCACCCAAAAAAGAGATAGGATAACCTTCTTGAAATTTTGAATTTCACACAAGTGTATAGTACTTAATTCTTGTCTCATACATAATTCAGAACATCATTCTTCATGAATCAGTATTCCTCTTGAATCAAATATCACACATATTTTATGTACAGATCAAGAAACCGAGTTATTCCATGTATCAGCTTTCTCATCTAAGGAATTAACCATATTAAAACATCTTGAGATTTGCTCCACTACTTTAACTTTATGTACCATTGTGCAAATACAAAACGTAAGAGCGTAAAAGAAATTACCATGTTTCAAGTTGCATCTCTTCACCCCCTCGCGTCGCCTCCCCTGGGCAACGCCAGGGGACCCCAACCCTATCATCGCCAGGTCTCTCCCATATCCCCTCCTGCCACCGCTGCCGCCGGCCTAGTCCGCGGTGGCGGCCGCTCAACGCCAAAGGGAATACATATTTATGTACATACATGGCAGTCCATAACCATGTTGATATCACGTCCATCACCCAATTCTCCTATGTTGAAGCAAGGTTACTTGCAAATTGCAATGCAACACGTAGTTGAGCGTGAACAGTTGGATGAACTGGCATGACCTGACTCAAAGCAGAAAGCGGTAAAAAAGAATCAGAGGTTCATATGAAAGTCCTAAGACAACAATAGCATCCCAAAGATGGAAAAGCAATCCGCATATTGTAGATATGAATATTTGAGAGCAGTGCTGCTGTTAGTCTACCATTCAAGGGCATGATCATAACCAATGTACTGTTAATAGGCTTGTAAATCATCTTTATTGATTTTTTTTGTATTAGTCGAGAGTTCGAGACATGCATTGCGCAAGAAGACAAGACAACATGGTGTATATATAAGTATGCTTCAAATATTATCCAACATCATGTCTTTGTAACAATTCCTGTCTGCAATTAGAAGTTTCGCAAGTTGCCAATGCAAGTGTGGGCAGTAATCTGTTTCCACATTATCCAACATCATGTCTTTGTAACAATTCCATAAAACGATGGCACCAACCCGAATACAATATGTTTTCACATTAAATATTTCAGAATCGAGTGCAGTGCTGCACTCAGCATAGCCATGAAAAAAATAATGAGCGAACTACGGAGAAAATACCCCCACTGGGCTTCGTGTTTAAAATGATGACAAAAAATTAGAAAATAATATTTAGATGATGACTACTTCAATAATATTTAAAAGATGAAAACAGGGAGGCATGTATCTTCACAACTTCACCACCCAGAATTTTTTTACAAACTACTCCCTCCATTTCTAAATTTAAGTCTTTTTAGAGATTTCAATAAGGTCTGCATACGGATGTATATAGACACACTATAGTGTGTAGATTCACTCATTTTGCTCCGTATATAGTCCATACTGGAATATCTAAAAAGACTATTATTTAGGAACGCTTGCTAGTTCCTTATGTGACTTCGTCTATGTAACAAAAAACTGTAGCTGGTCTAATTTTGGGAATCGGAGAAATGATAGTCAACATGGGATTGCAAAATCACGATGACGAATTTGATCTGCCTCATCAAACACCAATATATGTTCCCTATGAAAGAAGTAATGATTTTAGATTGTCTACATCACATAATTTGGAATTTAAGATAAATTATAAATCAGGTTGTGTCCAATAATTTGGTCCTATGAGAATTGAAGTTAGGAGTCTTGTCCAAGTGCTGGACTCACTGAGCAGAAGTGCGAACTAAGATATTCAAATTGTTCCCATTTATTTTTCTTGCTAAATTCCGGTGCACTTAACAATAGCACCGCCACTAAAACTATGTTGCTTTCCCCACCTTCTTGATCACATCCCAAGTTTGACCAGCAAAATCATTAGTGGGAAAGAGAATAATGCACAACCCACACCATCCTCAGACTCCATTTGTCCCATTACAGCTACCAAAACTGAATGTGGTAAGATACACTATCAGGGAACTGGAACTTTAATCATTGTTACCGGCGACATTTCTTTGCAGCGGCACTTGACATAACCATATGATGTGCTAGACAGTCAAGATGTAAGAATACCAATTCTCATAGCACAGTTTGCAGAGCTAAAAATCAAAATGAATGGAATCTGGCTTAACAGAGTGTGATGATTTTTTCAATAGAACCGACTGATCCATCAATGTTAGTGCTTTTTTTCTCTAATACGCCGGAGTGTGCGTATCATTTTATATAGAAGAGGGGGAACATCAATGTTAGTGTTAATCACACCATTACTTCATTTATTTTAGGAATACTGGAAACACATTATCGTACTGATTCCTTTGGACTGGTTGCCTCTGCAGCTTTGTGTGCTTGCTTTCAATGGTTCAACATGAATAGGATTTGAACAAAGGCCAATGTTAAATCTAGCAAAAAACTGAAAAAAATAAGATCATATATGGATGAACGAGGCACGGAGTATAAGATCAAGGAGAGGCTACGCCATGTGTATCACCGTCGCGTAGAGGAACAGCGGCAGCGACTTCAGTGCCCTCGGCTTTGCATCACTGACCACGAGGAGGAACGGCCGCAGGGGCATATGCGTCCCTCAAACGAGGTCGAGGAACAGAGGCAAGGATTTGTCGGCATATCGACATTTGCAAATGCCCCGCCAGAGAAATCCATTTTCGCGGCCGAGCCCGCTGTGTCCCACGCCACCACCGCTGCTCCAGGGAGGAGATGGACCCTGCCGCCGCAGCTGACGCAGGCCAAGTGCGTTGCGTCCGAGCTGTCACCGCTGCTCTACATGTATCAAAATGAAATTTGCACAAGAAATTGGAGTAAAATCTAGCAGGTATTGTTTACTTCAGAAACCACAAGCTTCATCTCGTTAATACATTTTTCTAGAATTACACTACATCAGGCAGACTCGGCTAGCTACTGATCTGTACGACGGCAAAACTGAACCGAACCCCTAAACACATGGAGAAGATGAACAGAAAATAGAAAGGGGATTGCATCACCTTACTGCTGCCGTGTTGTCCACGGTAAGCACTGATCGACACCAAATGCATCCAATCAGCCAGAAAAGCACCTAATCTAAACCCCAATGGTCTGCATCAACGGAAACACGTGAAGATGCATATAGAAGCATCCACCACTACGGTCCCTATCTTGTAATCCCCGCATCCAACCAACCGGCAAATCTATCAAACAACACCAGAACACAAAGGAAGGAAGAATGAAGGAGGGAGCAAATAGATCGTACCAATCCATCGAGAGACAGCCGCATCAACCAAAACAAAACCGAACCCCAACGGGCCGGCCGAACAGCGAGTCCGCAATGGCCCCGGCGCCGTCCATCCCACCGCAACAGCCGCACACAGGGAGTCATGAGAACCAGGGCAAACCCTAGACCTGAGACAGCCAATGCCGTCGGTGAAGACGCGGGGTGATTTGCCCCGTGCTCGATCTGGATGGCACCTATGGCCCACCACGATGTGGGGGCAAGCGGCAGGAGACACGCGAGGAGAGGACCGCGGGCGGCGACGACGTGGGAGGACGGGTGGCGGCGGGGCGGCGAACCACTTGGGCGGGGAACGGCGCGGGCGCGTGCGTGCGTGCGTGCGTGCGTTAAACACGGGAGGATTAAGAGCCATTACATTTTGTAAGTGGATGGGTGTGATTGTCTGGTTCTCCGCCCTCTCGTGCTTTTATAGTGGTAGTAGATAGTAGATAGTAGATAAGACCAAAACCCTTCTCTCCCAAAAAAAAGAGAGCAAAAGGACAAATCTCTCGGCGGCGGAGGCGGTTTGATCTCATCGGCGGCGATCTACTCCTTCCTTCACCACCCGCCCTCTCCCTTTCTCTCTCCAGTTACAGGTAACGCCGTCCCTCTGATTCAACCGGTGGGGATTTGCCCCCTCCCCTCCCCTCCCATCTCCATGTGCACATCTTGTTCAGGGGTCTCGCTAATTCCTGCTGTTAATTATATATCAGATCTGATGCAGGAGCGGTCGATCCATCTGTGGCCATGTCGTCGGCCAACGCAACCTCTTGTGTTTATGGAGAAATTTGGATCTACGTATGCAGACACTATCTGTTCATCATATATGCTCTTTGGTGTGCAATTTTTTGCCAGGATTTGCCGTGCTTTTAGCTGCTAAAGGAATTTGTTATTCGACAACATAGATTGCCATGAAAAATGTTTGATTTTTCCATGCTCTCCCAGCCAACGTCAGCACAATAACGTTTTTCCAACTAAATAAGCCTTGCATTTTCGGACAGGGGGTGGGGGGTAAAACTTGCACTGCATATTTTATTCATTATACGTTTTGCATTATAACAGCCAGTTTGGTAAAGTGTAGTACTCCCTCCGTTCAAAAATATAAGAACGTTTTTAACACTAGCATAGTGTCAAAAACGTTCTTATATTCTGGGACAGAGGGAGTAATATAAAATACTTTATTTAGGGATCATTCTTAATCGTCATATACCCTCTAGTTTGCTCAAGCAACCTCAACTGCATTGTGCTTACACCTTAATTTCTCTACTCCATGCATGCAGTGACGGCTTTGCCAGACTGCACAAAGGGGATGATTTCACTTCTAGCCCATCATCAAATACTCTCCAGGAGTTCGGTGATGTTTGGCTTGCTGCCGCTGAGCGCCAGCTCAGCCTCAGGCCCAAGTCGCCGTCCCCTGAGGAGCTGACGGAACGCAGACAGGAGCGTAAGCGCAAGGGCTTGGTCATAGCGCTCAACACATATGCCAAGCGAAACAACATGCAGGCATGCAAAAAATCATAATCAGAGTATTTATGTTTGCTTGTGTTTTTGCTTAACCACCTTAAGTTGTGTTCGGGTTATTATATGGAACTAAACGGCTGTCGTAGTTCATTGTTTTAACTACTCAAGGTTGGCTAGAAAATCACACCCTAATTAAGTATTTTGCGGGTTATGGATGCAAATCATGCGATTTGCTGCTGACCGAATCTATTATACTAACATATGTCGTTTCTATTTCAGCTCACTGATTTAGAATTCGTGGAAGAGAAAGAGAGGAACCAAGTCTATGGACGCGGAGCACTATATGTGCACTCCAACTTTCTGGTGAAAGGTTCAGATGGCAAACCTACTATGTTCTTTGCTGAGATGCATCCTGACTGCACACAGGAAGAGGATGTTGTCTGCTGCACTCCTTTGGAAGAAAACGACTATGGTAACTATATGCTTGGGTGGAATCTCCATGCTTTTTCACTAGTCATCTACTCCCTCCGTTCCTAAATATTTGTCTTTCTAGGCATTTTAAATGGACACAACATACGGATGCATGTAGACATATTTTAGAATATAGATTCACTCATTTTGCTCCGTATGTAGTCATTTGTTGATATCTCTAGAAAGACAAATATTTGGGAACGGAGGGAGTATGTGCTAATATATACATTTTTTTTCCACATATAAACAAGGTCATTGTGTTTGAGTGTGACGATCGAGCAAAGGAGCTTAGGCATCCCTCGGGCGGTGGCTACTTGGGTGGACATGATGAGATGATTTTTCACTTTGAGGAGCTGGACAGTGATGATGACTGTTTTATGTGAAAGGAATCTATATATCCAACACAGAACCACAGACTAATCTGTTTGGTCTTGGATGTGGATTTGTGTCTCTCAGGTGCCACGCACCCCTATACGAATATACTATAAAAAAATACCAGGAAATTTCAAAATAATCTGGGATTTAGGGATATCAAAATGGGTGTCATTCTACTCCCGTGTTTAGTTTCGTGAGGAATGTGTGCCCTTGGTATTCTCGGCAAAAAAGTCAAAAAAATTCTCTGTGTAGAAAAAACTGTTTGGATGGATCGTATGTTGGACCGTATTTTCGTCGCCACGAATACCACGGGCATCCATTCCTCACGAAACTAAACGCGGGGGTAGAATGGGCAACCATGTTTGATATCCCCAAATCACAGATTTTTTTGAAATTTCCTGGTATTTTTTAATACTATATTCATATAGGGGTTTGTGGCACATGAGAGCTCCCATGCATTTCCCGTTTGGTCTTTGTCTACTATATGGTTCAGGTGTATGGCGAGAAGTTCTTTTTACAGTGTGGCAAGAGGTGATGCATGTGACATGCAGGGTGTAAAGGAAGGAACCGAAGCATATGTATCTTTAATATTAACTGAAATTATGCCTGAATGGGTGCAATAAGTTATTGTAACTGAACGAGTGTAGGATGATGTGTCAGAAGGAGCTCCTGATTTGTGTTTATACATGGGTTGGGACTTGCGGTATTTCAATCTTTACTTGGTGGCCATATTCTCCTCTTTTTACTTGGTGCGACCATGAAGAGAGAGATAACATGGACATATTATCAACTTGGTAGGGATTATAGCCATTCAAGAAAAAAAGTTGGAGCATCTCTTTCTTTGTAATTTGTGTATCATCTTGTCCACTGCAAACATCTATTTATAATTTTATGAAAAGAAAGAGAGACAGAGGAGTTTGGCCGACAAGTGAAAGAGGATTATAGTCGAAATGATCCTAACATATTGAGTTTCAGCCGTACATTTTTCTTTCAATTCGGTGAGAAGGCGAATTGCTTTTGAAGACATAAATGTACAGTTCAGTGAGGGTATCATGCCATGTAAACAGCTGAAACCTTCGAAAACATACTCGCTGCGCTATTCATCGATCAAAAACGATATATGATAAACATGGCTCACGTCTCTATTCATTGATCAAAAACAGTATATCATAAACATGTACGGCAACCAACATCATGGAAAGCATGATAATTGCTATTATAAGCCAACAAACTGACTACTTGTCGTACTATGTGTTTTTCCACGCTCCACAAATATGTAGGACGCCGATATCAAACAGCGTGGTACGGGACGTGTGGGCAAACTCTCCAACGCCCACACATTAGCCCCGTCCTACGTGGCATGCAAATTCTACCTCAATGTGTCAAGATTCGCGCAAACTAGACTGAACGATGATCCACGCGTGTGGGCGAGTTACAAAACTGCCACACGTGTGGGTGTTAGTATTTCCGATTTTTTTTACAACGAACTCCTATATTATGCGCATGCATTTTCCCATCATGCATATTCCTGCGTTTTTTCGTGTTCCTACCTTTAAGTGGTCTCTTTGACTCGGGGAAATACAAAAGGCGCATAAATAAGTCTCATGAACTCTTGTATCCTATAGAATTACAAAACTACATAAGTTTATGGCTCATTTGACTCAAGAAATTTCATAGGAATTTTGGAGGATTTTGATTCTTAAGATATTTTTTTTCTATGTTGGTTGTTTAATTCACGTGGTCAGAATCCAGAGGAACTTTTCCTTAAGATACGTTTGTACCATGTTTTGGAGAAAATTTTCTATTCACTCAAACCACTTAGTATAAATACTTTGATTTTTCTGTGTATTAAACACCCTTTCATCCGAAATCTCATAGTTGTCTAATCCTAGAGGATTCAAGAGGACATGACACTACAATCCTATGTTTTGAAAATCCTACAAATAAAAGAGGCCCTTAGAAGGAAGAGTGTTTGATAGCACAAGAAAAGCAAAGTTAACTTTCCTCCAAAACAAAGGAATTCTGCCAAGGAATTCCAATGAAAAAAGCCACAAAGATTCCAATCCTCCAAATCAAACAACCATCTAGGAATGCCGAGGAAGAGGACGAGTCCTCCGTCTTTGAGATGGAGAATGCCTCCTCGAAAGATGATATGCCGCCACCGAGGTAGACCGGGTGCGTCCACTCTAGGCGGTGCTCGAGGCATCCGCCACCGACCCCTGTGGTCACTTTGCACATTGTAAATGGCCTCTAAAACTGTTTGAAAGGATCGATCTCTTGTGAGAGAACCTGTTAGAATTGGGACAGGAACCCGCCCATATCAGGTGTATATACACACATGAACCAAAGGGCGTTTCCTGTTAGAATTGCTCTTACATATACATGGATTCCTCTGGCCGTGCAAAAAAAGAAAAACATATCCGGAGTCCAGACAGGAACGAGTATGGTACGGTACGACATAGCCACTGGTCACTCTTTCACTCTATGTCTCTCTTTTGTATATCGAGCTCAGCAGCTGGTGCATCCGTCAGACTCTCTCTTGTGCGGGCGGACGTTGTATAGATCGAGCAGATAGCAGCCGAATCGGGGATGGATCGACGTGTTGTGGATCGGCGAACACTGGCAGCAGGGGTAGAATTAGGATCTAGTAATTCCCAATCGGTCGACGGAAAGAGGAGTTGAGGTAGCTAGGTTCGCGCGTGGGGTCTGGACTGGACTCGCTCGATCTGCAGCTCGCAAGTCTACACACGGACGACCCATGGGGTGGGATGGGATGGGATGGATGGATGGATCCACGCGCCGGAGCGAGCGCAAAGCCAGAAATTAAAGGGCTCGTGGAGGGAGAAGCATATATACGTACGTACCAGTCCGGGCGGCCGGCCGGGGAGCGCCGTGCCTCCTCCTGATCCGTCTGGCCGGCGGCATATATGTCGGTCGATTATCTGAGATTAGCAAGGGCCCGGCCGGAGATCCACCCAGAGAGACCCCGTCTAGCGCGAAGTCCTTCATCCTCTGTCTGTCTAGATCTCTCCCCCATCCCCATGGGAGGCCTCCCTCAAAAGTGACTAGGGGAGTGGGAGACCGGCCGGGGGAGGAAGAAGATGTGGTACTCTACTCTACTAAGAGCATCTTCAACAGCCGCGCAACGCGCCGCGGGCAAAAAAGGCATTTGCCATGCGCCGTTCGCCTAGTTTGGCGCGGCCGGCAGGGGTGGCTCCAGCAGATACGTCAAAATTAAGCGCGCGCGTAGCTTCAGCGGTCATGCTAAAATTCAGCGCGTGCTAAACAGTACGTACATTTTTTTAATAAAATTCATAGATAAAAAAAACGATACATAGATATTTTACATAGTTCCATAGCATAGATAGATAAAAATTATTTAGATAGTGCAAGGACATAGATAAAAACTACTAGTGCAGCTACAGCCTACTCCCAGTCGCCGTCGTCGTCGTCATCGTCGCCATCCTCGATGGTCTGATCCGAGGTATCGAGCCACATGTCTTCACAACGATCATCATCATATGTAAAGATCGTCTCACCACCATTCTCAACTACATCGCACTGGGATAGTGCCAGGGCCTTCCGCCGACGCCTGTCCAACCGCTCAGCGCGGCGCCTTTGCGTCTTCTCCTCGCGGCGCCTTGCCGAGTAGGCTTGCTCGTAGGATACGTCCTCCGGGTGTTGTTGGCGCCACTCCGCCATGACCCGTCCTCATGGGCGACGAGGAGGCAGTTCTGCCGCTCAGCGTGCTCCGCACGGTCTTGTGCCGTGCGAAGACGAGGCGGTGGGGCGACGTCCAGCGCCTGCTGCAGCGTGTGGACATCGTGGAAGTTCATCTGCTGGCGCGGCCTGCCTAGGCGCCACGCCGCCGCATCGTACGCGTGGGCGGCCTCGTGCGCCGTCTCGAAGGTGCCGAGGCCGAGCCGGAGTTGGCCGGACCGTATCTCCGAGTAGAACCCGCCGTTGGGGCGCTGACGGACGCCGCGGTAGCCCGACACTCCTCGGCGGCGCGGCGGTATGGTGGCGGGGCGCTGGAGCGGTGGCGCGGGTGGCAGCGGAAGCAACCGAGGAAGCGGTGGAGGGGCGTGTGGCAACGGAAGAGAAAGAGAAGCGTGTGCAATAGGCATGTGGCGCGCGCCGCATTTTATAGGCGCGCCGGAAGCGGTGCGGCAAAAAAAGCGCGCGACCTGCCGCCTTTTCCCGCGTGCGCGCAAACCGTTCCAGCGCGCGCGATTTTCCCGCCATCGCTGGAGCGCGCCGAAACGTCCCGCGCGCCCAAAAGACTCGGTTTACCGCGCGCGCTTTTTAGCGCAGCTGTTGGAGATGCTCTAACCAGAGGAGAGGAGGGGAGGGGGACTGAATTTTAGGGCAGCACCTGGCCCACATGTAGAGGGAGGGAGGGTACGCAGTAATTTCTGTGCTGGACGTGACAGGTTTCCCCTTCTCGCTTAATTTGGCAGGTGGGGTAGACGGTAGTGCATGAATGCGTCATAAAGGGTCTACGTATTCACCCCCTGCGCTGCACTGTCTGTTATGTCCAGGTGGAAGTACAGTAGGTAAGGCTGGTCGTAATGCTAGTATCATAACTAGTATCATGCATGCTAAGGGCATCTCCAACAGTTGTAAGATAGGTGTTAGTAAATTTGTCACCTAGGACATAGTGATGATGTGGCATGTAATAAATGTAAAAAAAGAACAAAGTTGTATGTAGTTTAACCAACAACCTTTGCACAAGCTCCTAGGTGAAACAGAGAGCAATCACATTTATTTTCTTACCATCTATTGAATAGCTTACATACAATCCATTGGAGTAGTTGTATGATAACTTGTTGGTTGATGCCATGGACATTCTACCAACAAGACTAACATACAACCTGTTGGAGATGCCGTAGGCAATTTTGATGAGGTGTTATAACATTAAATGAAGAAAGAGAGGATGGAGTATCATATCATGATACCGTATCATAATAAATGATATGTTATTTTGTGTCATGCATGGCAATAAATAGAGTATTACATGATATTAATATATGATACTATGCATTAGAGAGGTAGTATCATACAATAGTATCATATGCATGATACTACTATACGATACTCCCCATTACAACCAGCCTACTCCCCATTACATATGATACTATTGTATGATACTATCTCTCTAATGCATAGTATCATATATTACTCCCTCAGTCACGATTTAAAAGGTGGTTATCTATTGGTTGTAGGATGGGCTAAAATATAGCATTCACCCTACGCATGCATATAAAAATAGTATATCAGAGTACTAATTAGCTACTAGAAATAAATGCAATGCGCCCTAAACCTTGTCTATTATGGAAAAGCACGCAAATTTAACTGTGCCTTCTAAACCGTGACGGAGGGAGTAGTATCATGTAATACTCTATTTATTTCCATGCATGACACAAAGTAACATAGCATTTATTATGATACGGTATCATGATATGATACTCCATCCTCTTTTTCTTTATTTAATGCCATGACACCTTATCAAAATTGTCTAGTTGGCATGCATGATACTAGCTATGATACTACCATTAGGACCAGCCTAAGGCTAGTCATAGTGGGAGTAACTTAGCTAGTAACATAGCGCACTTCGAAAAAATTCTGCTTATGTGGCAAGTAATTAATGAGAGATGGTAACATAATATGTTACTGTAACATAGCGCTTTCTAAGACAAGATGAGTCTACGAGCTAATAAATGAAGCGATCTATGATACTACTATTATGTTACTTTGCATTATGAAGGTAGTAACTTAGACTAGTGTCATATGCATGACACTAGTTTAAGTTAGGCACTAGTTTAAGTTACTCCCCACTATGACCAGCCTAATAGTAAGGTGCATTTCCTTTCCAAAGGTCATGGTGATCGTAATGTCCGGTGATTACGGAGGGACTGTCGAGGCGAAAAGAGGGCGACGCCCGACGTACCGAGATACTGGCCTGCCGGCGATCTACCCCGGCGAACGGAGTAAGGAGGGCGGAGGTGTCGAGGGCGAAAATCTTTTGGGAGAGAGCGTGGTATCGCTGAGGCTGCGGGAGGCATGGTTACGGGAAAGGGAGCTGGAGAAACAGATCGCCATGCATGGGGAGAAGATCAACGAGACGAAGTCTGGGATTGGTAGGAGATCACGGATCTTTGATGGGGCCGGTTGGGAAAGAATCAGAGAGAGGATACATGCGACGAGGAGAGATCTCGACTATGGTTTGAGTAGGAAAGTTTCTAGGGTTGCGGCCCTGGGATCACCCAGCAAAAAGGATGCAGATCCACCTGACAAGGCGAATAAGCCAACAGATCAAGAACATGGGGGAAGCGATCAATCTAAGGAGAAGAGATCCCCCTTATGGACAAGAGAATCGCGGAAATCAGATTGGGTGGTGTCCTGTATAAAGATCGGAGATGTGCAGGAAGAACCTCCACAACCTGCGCTCTACCCTCTCCTGCATCTGCGTGCTCCTCCCTCGTGCGCGCAATCCCCTGAGATGGCGAACAAGGAATCACGGAAGGACAAGGCCCCCATGGAGGCCGAGGGTGCCTCGGGCCATGCTGATGGCCGATCCATGACGGGGGCGATGCTCCGTGGTGACTCCTCCCGTGGTCAGGGGGACAAATCATCCATGAGAAGGCTTGGGGCAGGCAGCGACATTGTTGCGCCAAGGTTCCCGACTCGCTACGACCCCCGTGTGGAGGGGGTGGTGGAGCTGGATCTGTCAAAGGAGCGAGCAGCGATGAAGTTCCGGTGGGTTGCTGTAGGGCTCTTCTTCTCGCCCCTGCCCTTCAGTAACGAAGGGCTCTTTGGTGAGCTCAAGGGTAAATGGGGCCTCCGTGGAGGCATGGACTACAAGCCCCTGAAGAACAACCGCTTTCTCATCGAGTTCGAGCGGGAAGGAGATCGCCGTTTCATCCTCAACAACGGCCCGTGGACGCACCAGGGGGATGCATTCCTCATGGTGACTGTGGACGGCGGCGCCCCACCGGGCGAAGTGGAGGTTGCACACATGCCCATCTGGGTGCGTGTCCATGACGTGCCCCCCATCATGCTTGATGAAGGCGTTGCTTGGAAGCTCGGAGCAGAACTGGGTGAGGTGTTGGAGGTAGACACAGATAGTAGGGGCAAGATATGGGGGGATTTCATAAGGATCCGAGTTAACCACGATGTAGATGAACCTCTCAGAGATAAAATTAAGTCGCGTGACACCACTAGTGGTAAGGTGTTCTCACTAGAGGTTAAATATGAGAGAGTGCCACGTTTCTGTGGGTTTTGTGGTTTCCTTTGAAGGAAATATGCCCTAGAGGCAATAATAAAGTTATTATTTATTTCCTTATTTCATGATAAATGTTTATTATTCATGCTAGAATTGTATTAATTGGAAACATAATACATGTGTGAATACATAGACAAACAGAGTGTCACTAGTATGCCTCTACTTGACTAGCTCGTTAATCAAAGATGGTTATGTTTCCTAACCATAGACAAAGAAGTTGTTACTCGTTAATCAAAGATGGTTATGTTTCCTAACCATAGACAAAGAAGTTGTTATTTGATTAACGAGATCACATCATTAGTTGAATGATCTGATTGACATGACCCATTCCATTAGCTTAGCACCCGATCGTTTAGTATGTTGCTATTGCTTTCTTCATGACTTATACATGTTCCTATAACTATGAGATTATGCAACTCCCGTTTACCGGAGGAACACTTTGTGTGCTACCAAACGTCACAACGTAACTGGGTGATTATAAAGGAGCTCTACAGGTGTCTCCAAAGGTAGATGTTGGGTTGGCGTATTTCGAGATTAGGATTTGTCACTCCGATTGTCGGAGAGGTATCTCTGGGCCCTCTCAGTAATGCACATCACATAAGCCTTGCAAGCATTGCAACTAATATGTTAGTTGTGAGATGATGTATTACGGAACGAGTAAAGAGACTTGCCGGTAACGAGATAACGAGATTGAACTAGGTATGTTGTTATGCGGTCTGACCGATAAAGATCTTCGTAGAATATGTAGGAGCCAATATGGGCATCCAGGTCCCGCTATTGGTTATTGACCAATATGTAGGAGCCAATATGGGCATCCAGGTCCTGCTATTGGTTATTGACCGGAGACGTGTCTCGGTCATGTCTACATTGTTCTCGAACCGTAGGGTCCGCACGCTTAAAGTTATGATGATAGTTATTATGAGTTTATGCATTTTGATATACCGAAGGTTGTTCGGAGTCCCGGATGTGATCACGGACATGACGAGGAGTCTCGAAATGGTCGAGACATAAAGATCGATATATTGGAAGCCTATATTTGGACATCGGAATTGTTCCGGGTGAAAATCGGCATTTTACCGGAGTACCGGGGGGTTACCGGAACCCCCCCGGGGGTTAATGGGCCTACATGGGCCATAAGGGAGAAGAGAGGGGCCGGCCAGGGCAGGCCGCGCGCCCCCTCCCCCCTCAGTCCGAATAGGACAAGGAAGGGGGGGGCGGCGCCCCCCTTTCCTCTTCTCCCTCCCCCTTTCCTTCTCCAACAAGGCAAGAGAGGGAGGAGTCCTACTCCCGGTGGGAGTAGGACTCCTCCAGGCGCACCCCTTGGGGCCGGCCGCACCTCCCCCTCCCTCCTTTATATACGGGGGCAGGGGGGCACCCTAAGACACACAAGTTGATCTTCGTGATCGTTCCTTAGCCGTGTGCGGTGCCCCCCTCCACCATATTCCACCTCGGTCATATCGTTGCAGTGCTTAGGCGAAGCCCTGCGCCGGTAGAACATCATCATCGTCACCACACCGTCGTGCTGACGGAACTCCTCCCCGAAGCTTTGCTGGATCGGAGCTCGGGGTGCGTCATCGAGCTGAACATGTGCTAAGAACTCGGAGGTGCCGGAGTAACGGTGCTTGGATCGGTCGGATCGGGAAGACATACGACTACTTCCTCTATATTGTGTCAACTCTTCCGCTTCGGTCTACGAGGGTACGTAGACATCACTCTCCCCTCTCGTTGCTATGCATCTCCATGATCTTGCGTGTGCGTAGGAAATTTTTTGAAATTACTACGTTCCCCAACAGTGGTATCAGAGCCTAGGTTTTATGGTTTGATGTTATATGCACGAGTAGAACACAAGTGAGTTGTGGGCGATATAAGTCATACTGCTTACCAGCATGTCATACTTTGGTTCGGCGGTATTGTTGGATGAAGCGGCCCGGACCAACATTACGCGTACGCTTACGCGAGACCGGTTCTCCCGACGTGCTTTGCACAGAGGTGGCTTGCGGGTGACAGTTTCTCCAACTTTAGTTGAACCGAGTGTGGCTACGCCCGGTCCTTGCGAAGGTTAAAACAGCACCAACTTGACAAACTATCGTTGTGGTTTTGATGCGTAGGTAAGATTGGTCTTGCTTAAGCCCGTAGCAGCCACGTAAAACTTGCAACAACAAAGTAGAGGACGTCTAACTTGTTTTTGCAGGGCATGTTGTGATGTGATATGGTCAAGACATGATGCTAAATTTTATTGTATGAGATGATCATGTTTTGTAACCGAGTTATCGGCAACTGACAGGAGCCATATGGTTGTCGCTTTATTGTATGCAATGCAATCGCCCTGTAATGCTTTACTTTATCACTAAGCGGTAGCGATAGTCGTAGAAGCATGAGATTGGCGAGACGACAACGATGCTACGATGGAGATCAAGGTGTCGCGCCGATGACATGGTGATCATGACGGTGCTTCGGAGATGGAGATCACAAGCACAAGATGATGATGGCCATATCATATCACTTATATTGATTGCATGTGATGTTTATCTTTTTATGCATCTTATCTTGCTTTGATTGATGGTAGCATTATAAGATGATCTCTCACTAATTATCAAGAAGTGTTCTCCCTGAGTATGCACCATTGCCAAAGTTCGTCGTGCCCAGACACCACGTGATGATCGGGTGTGATAAGCTCTACGTCCATCTACAACGGGTGCAAGCCAGTTTTGCACACGCAGAATACTCGGGTTATACTTAACGAGCCTAGCATATGCAGATATGGCCTCGGAACACGGAGACCGAAAGGTCGAGCGTGAATCATATAGTAGATATGACCAACATAATGATGTTCACCATTGAAGACTAATCCATTTCACGTGATGATCGGTTATGGTTTAGTTGATTTGGATCACGTGATCACTTAGAAGATTAGAGGGATGTCTATCTAAGTGGGAGTTCTTAAGTAATATGATTAATTGAACTTAAATTTATCATGAACTTAGTCCCTGATAGTATCTTGCTTGTTTATGTTGATACGAGGATAGATGGCCCGTGCTGTTGTTTCGTTAAATTTTAATGTGTTCCTTGAGAAAGAAAAGTTGAAAGATGATGGTAGCAATTACACGGACTGGGTCCATAACTTGAGGATTATCCTCATTGCTGCATAGAAGAATTACGTCCTGGAAGCACCGCTGGGTGCCAGGCCTGCTGCTAGAGCAACACCAGATCTTATGAACGTCTGGCAGAGCAAAGCTGATGACTACTCGATAGTTCAGTGTGCCATGCTTTACGGCTTAGAATCGGGACTTCAATGACGTTTTGAACGTCATGGAGCATATGAGATGTTCCAGGAGTTGAAGTTAATATTTCAAGCAAATGCCCGGATTGAGAGATATGAAATCTCCAATAAGTTCTATAGCTGCAAGATGGAGGAGAACAGTTCTGTCAGTGAGCATATACCCAAAATGTCTAGGTATAATAATCACTTGATTCAATTGGGAGTTAATCTTCTAGATGATTGCGTCATTGACAGAATTCTCCAATCACTGCCACCAAGCTACAAGAGCTTCGTGATGAACTATAATATGCAAGGGATGAATAAGACTATTCCCGAGCTCTTCGCAATGCTGAAAGCTGCGGAGGTAGAAATCAAAAAGGAGCATCAAGTGTTGATGGTCAACAAGACCACTAGTTTCAAGAAAAAGGGCAAAGGGAAAAAGAAGGGGAACTTCAAGAAGAACAGCAAGCAAGTTGCTGCTCAGGAGAAGAAACCTAAGTCTGGACCAAAGCCTGAAACTGAGTGCTTCTACTGCAAGCAGACTGGTCACTGGAAGCGGAACCGCCCCAAGTATTTGGCGGATAAGAAGGATGGCAAGGTGAACAAAGGTATATGTGATATACATGTTATTGATGTGTACCTTACTAGAGCTCACAGTAGCACCTGGGTATTTGATACTGGTTCTGTTGCTAATATTTGCAACTCGAAACAGGGACTACGGATTAAGCGAACACTGGCGAAGGACGAGGTGACGATGCGCGTGGGAAATGGTTCCAAAGTCGATGTGATCGCGGTCGGCACGCTACCTCTACATCTACCTTCGAGATTAGTATTAGACCTAAATAATTGTTATTTGGTGCCAGTGTTGAGCATGAACATTATATCTGGATCTTGTTTGATGCGAGACGGTTATTCATTTAAATCAGAGAATAATGGTTGTTCTATTTATATGAGTAATATCTTTTATGGTCATGCACCTTTGAAGAGTGGTCTATTTTTGATGAATCTCGATAGTAGTGATACACATATTCATAATGTTGAAGCCAAAAGATCCAGAGTTGATAATGATAGTGCAACTTATTTGTGGCACTACCGTTTAGGTCATATCGGTGTAAAGCGCATGAAGAAACTCCATACTGATGGACCTTTGGAACCACTTGATTATGAATCACTTGGTACTTGCGAACCGTGCCTCATGGGCAAGATGACTAAAACGCCATTCTCCGGTACTATGGAGAGAGCAACAGATTTATTGGAAATCATACATACAGATGTATGTGGTCCGATGAACGTTGAGGCTCGTGGCGGATATCGTTATTTTCTCACCTTCACAGATGATTTAAGCACGGGTATATCTACTTAATGAAACATAAGTCTGAAACATTTGAACAGTTCAAAGAATTTCAGAGTGAAGTTGAAAATCATCGTAACAAGAAAATAAAGTTTCTACGATCTGATCGTGGAGGAGAATATTTGAGTTACGAGTTTGGTGTACATTTGAAACAATGCGGAATAGTTTTGCAACTCACGCCATCCGGAACACCACAGCGTAATGGTGTGTCCGAACGTCGTAATCGTACTTTACTAGATATGGTGCGATCTATGATGTCTCTTACTGATTTACCACTATCGTTTTGGGGTTATGCTTTAGAGACGGCCGCATTCACGTTAAATAGGGCACCATCAAAATCCGTTGAGACGATGCCTTATGAACTATGGTTTGGCAAGAAACCAAAGTTGTCGTTTCTTAAAGTTTGGGGCTGCGATGCTTATGTGAAAAAATTTCAACCTGATAAGCTCGAACCCAAATCAGAGAAATGTGTCTTCATAGGATACGCAAAGGAGACTGTTGGGTACACCTTCTATCACAGATCCGAAGGCAAAACATTCGTTGCTAAGAATGGATCCTTTCTAGAGAAGGAGTTTTTCTCGAAAGAAGTGAGTGGGAGGAAAGTAGAACTTGACGAGGTAACTGTACCTACTCCCTTATTGGAAAGTAGTGCATCACAGAAAATTGTTTCAGTGACACCTACACCAGTTAGTGAGGAAGCTAATGATGATGATCATGAAACTTCAGAACAAGATACTACTGAACCTCGTAGATCAACCAGAGTGAGATCCGCGCCAGAGTGGTACGGTAATCCTATTCTGGAAGTCATGCTACTAGATCATGATGAACCTACAAACTATGAAGAAGCGATGGTGAGCCCAGATTCCGCAAAATGGCTTGAAGCCATGAAATCTGAGATGGGATCCATGTATGAGAACAAAGTATGGACTTTGGTTGACTTGCCCGATGATCGGCAAGCAATTGAGAATAAATGGATCTTCAAGAAGAAGACTGACGCTGACGGTAATATTACTGTCTACAAAGCTTGACTTGTCGCAAAAGGTTTTCGGCAAGTTCAAGGGATTGACTACGATGAGACCTTCTCACCCATAGCGATGCTTAAGTCTGTCCGAATCATGTTAGCAATTGCCGCATTTTATGATTATGAAATTTGGCAGATGGATGTCAAAACTGCATTCCTGAATGGATTTCTGGAAGAAGAGTTGTATATGATGCAACCAGAAGGTTTTGTCGATCCAAAGGGAGCTAACAAAGTGTGCAAGCTCCAGCGATCCATTTATGGACTGGTGCAAGCCTCTCGGAGTTGGAATAAACGCTTTGATAGTGTGATCAAAGCATTTGGGTTTGTACAGACTTTTGGAGAAGCCTATATTTACAAGAAAGTGAGTGGGAGCTCTGTAGCATTTCTGATATTATATGTGGATGACATATTACTAATTGGAAATGATATAGAATTTCTGGGTAGCATAAAAGGATACTTGAATAAGAGTTTTTCAATGAAAGACCTCGGTGAAGCTGCTTACATATTGGGTATTAAGATCTATAGAGATAGATCAAGACGCTTAATTCGACTTTCACAAAGCACATACCTTGACAAAGTTTTGAAGAAGTTCAAAATGGATCAAGCAAAGAAAGGATTCTTGCCTGTGTTACAAGGTGTGAAGTTGAGTAAGACTCAATGCCCGACCACTGCAGAAGATAGAGAGAAAATGAAAGATGTTCCCTATGCTTCAGCCATAGGCTCTATCATGTATGCAATGCTGTGTACCAGACCTGATGTGTGCCTTACTATAAGTTTAGCAGGGAGGTACCAAAGTAATCCAGGAGTGGATCACTGGACAGCGGTCAAGAACATCCTGAAGTACCTGAAAAGGACTAAGGATATGTTTCTCGTATATGGAGGTGACAAAGAGCTAATCGTTAACGGTTATGTTGATGCAAGCTTTGACACTGATCCGGACGATTCTAAATCGCAAACCGGATACGTGTTTACATTAAACGGTGGAGCTGTCAGTTGGTGCAGTTCTAAACAAAGTGTCGTGGCGGGATCTACATGTGAAGCGGAGTACATAGCTGCTTCGGAAGCAGCAAATGAAGGAGTCTGGATGAAGGAGTTCATATCCGATCTAGGTGTCATACCTAGTGCATCGGGTCCAATGAAAATCTTTTGTGACAATACTGGTGCAATTGCCTTGGCAAAGGAATCCAGATTTCACAAAAGAACCAAGCACATCAAGAGATGCTTCAATTCCATCCGGGATCTAGTCCAGGTGGGAGACATAGAGATTTGCAAGATACATACGGATCTGAATGTAGCAGACCCGTTGACTAAGCCTCTTCCACGAGCAAAACATGATTAGCACCAAGGCTCCATGGGTGTTAGAATCATTACTGTGTAATCTAGATTATTGACTCTAGTGCAAGTGGGAGACTGGAGGAAATATGCCCTAGAGGCAATAATAAAGTTATTATTTATTTCCTTATTTCATGATAAATGTTTATTATTCATCCTAGAATTGTATTAATTGGAAACATAATACATGTGTGAATACATAGACAAACAGAGTGTCACTAGTATGCCTCTACTTGACTAGCTCGTTAATCAAAGATGGTTATGTTTCCTAACCATAGACAAAGAAGTTGTTATTTGATTAACGAGATCACATCATTAGTTGAATGATCTGATTGACATGACCCATTCCATTAGCTTAGCACCCGATCGTTTAGTATGTTGCTATTGCTTTCTTCATGACTTATACATGTTCCTATGACTATGAGATTATGCAACTCCCGTTTACCGGAGGAACACTTTGTGTGCTACCAAACGTCACAACGTAACTGGGTGATTATAAAGGAGCTCTACAGGTGTCTCCAAAGGTACATGTTGGGTTGGCGTATTTCGAGATTAGGATTTGTCACTCCGATTGTCGGAGAGGTATCTCTGGGCCCTCTCGGTAATGCACATCACATAAGCCTTGCAAGCATTACAACTAATATGTTAGTTGTGAGATGATGTATTACGGAACGAGTAAAGAGACTTGTCGGTAACGAGATTGAACTAGGTATTGGATACCGACGATCGAATCTCGGGCAAGTAACATACCGATGACAAAGGGAACAACGTATGTTGTTATGCGGTCTGACCGACTTCGTAGAATATGTAGGAGCCAATATGGGCATCCAGGTCCCGCTATTGGTTATTGACCGGAGACGTGTCTCGGTCATGTCTACATTGTTCTCGAACCGTAGGGTCCCCACGCTTAAAGTTACGATGATAGTTATTATGAGTTTATGCATTTTGATGTACCGAAGGTTGTTCGGAGTCCCGGATGTGATCACGGACATGACGAGGAGTCTCGAAATGGTATAGACATAAAGATTGATATATCGGAAGCCTATATTTGGACATCAGAATTGTTCCGGGTGAAAATCGGCATTTTACTGGAGTACCGGGGGGTTACCGGAACCCCCCCGGGGGTTAATGGGCCTACATGGGCCATAAGGGAGAAGAGAGGAGCCGGCCAGGGCAGGCCGCGCGCCCGCTCCCTGTTGGGTTTTGTAGTAATTTCAAAATTTTCCTACGCTCACGCAAGATCATAGTGATGCATAGCAACGAGAGGGGAGAGTATGATCTATGTACCTTATAGATCGCAACGGAAGCGTTTGGTTGATGTAGTCGTACGTCTTCACGGCCCGACCGATCAAGCACCGAAACTACGGCACCTCCGAGTTTTAGCACACGTTCAGCTCGATGACGATCCCCGGACTCCGATCCAGCAAAGTGTCGGGGAAGCGTTCCGTCAGCACGACGGCGTGGTGACGATCTTGATGCACTACTGCTGCAGGGCTTCGCCTAAGCACCGCTACAATATTATCGAGGACTATGGTGGCTGGGGGCGCCGCACACGGCTAAGAATAAGATCGCGTGGATCAACTTGTGTTCATGGGGTGCCCCTTGCCTCAGTATATAAAGGATGGAGGAGGAGGAGGCCGGCCAAGGCTAGGTGCGGCCAGGATGTGGAGTCCTACTAGGACTCCAAGTCCTAGTAGGAGTCCACCAAGAGGGGAGGAAGGGAGAAGGAAGTGGAGGAGAAGGAGAGGTGACCGGCCCCCTTTTCCCTAGTCCAATTCGGACTAGTGGGGAGGGGGGCGCAGCAGCCCCTTGGCCCTTTCTCCTCTTCCCACTAAAGCCCATCAAGGCCCATTGCTTCTCCCGTAACTACCTGGTACTCCCAAAAATACCCGAATCACTCGGAACCTTTCCGATGTCCGAATATAGTCGTCCAATATATCAATCTTTACGTCTCGACCATTTCGAGACTCCTCGTCATGTCCCCGATCTCATCCGGGACTCTGAACTCCTTCGGTACATCAAAACTCATAAACTCATAATATAACTGTCATCGAAACCTTAAGCGTGCGGACCCTACGGGTTCGAGAACAATGTAGACATGACCGAGACACGTCTCCGGTCAATAACCAATAGCGGGACCTGGATGCCCATATTGGCTCCTACATATTCTACGAAGATCTTTATCGGTCAGACCGCATAACAACATACGTTGTTCCCTTTGTCATCGGTATGTTACTTGCCCGAGATTCGATCGTCGGTATCCAATACCTAGTTCAATCTCGTTACCGGCAAGTCTCTTTACTCGTTCTGTAATACATCATCTCACAACTAACTCATTAGTTGCAATGCTTGCAAGGCTTATATGATGTGCATTACCGAGAGGGCCCAGAGATACCTCTCCGACAATCGGAGTGACAAATCCTAATCTCAAAATACGCCAACCCAACATTTACCTTTGGAGACACCTGTAGAGCTCCTTTATAATCACCCAGTTACGTTGTGACGTTTGGTAGCACACAAAGTGTTCCTCCGGCAAACGGGAGTTGCATAATCTCATAGTCATAGGAACATGTATAAGTCATGAAGAAAGCAATAGCAACATACTAAACGATCGGGTGCTAAGCTAATGGAATGGGTCATGTCAATCAGATCATTCAACTAATGATGTGATCTCGTTAATCAAATAACAACTTCTTTGTCTATGGTTAGGAAACATAACCATCTTTGATTAACGAGCTAGTCAAGTAGAGGCATACTAGTGACACTCTGTTTGTCTATGTATTCACACATGTATTATGTTTCCAATTAATACAATTCTAGCATGAATAATAAACATTTATCATGATATAAGGAAATAAATAATAACTTTATTATTGCCTCTAGGGCATATTTCCTTCACTCCCCCATCAGTCCGAATAGGACAAGGAAGGGGGGGGCGGCGCCCCCCTTTCCTCTTCTCCCTCCCCCTTTCCTTCTCCAACAAGGCAAGAGAGGGAGGAGTCCTACTCCCGGTGGGAGTAGGACTCCTCCAGGCGCACCCCTTGGGGCCGGCCGCACCTCCCCCTCCCTCCTTTATATACGGGGGCAGGGGGGCACCCTAAGACACACAAGTTGATCTTCGTGATCGTTCCTTAGCCGTGTGCGGTGCCCCCCTCCACCATATTCCACCTCGGTCATATCATTGCAGTGCTTAGGCGAAGCCCTGCGCCGGTAGAACATCATCATCGTCACCACGCCGTCGTGCTGATGGAACTCCTCCCCGAAGCTTTGCTGGATCGGAGCTCGGCGTGCGTCATCGAGCTGAACGTGTGCTAAGAACTCGGAGGTGCCGGAGTAATGGTGCTTGGATCGGTCGGATCGGGAAGACGTACGACTACTTCCTCTATGTTGTGTCAACGCTTCCGCTTCGGTCTACGAGGGTACGTAGACATCACTCTCCCCTCTCGTTGCTATGCATCTCCATGATCTTGCGTGTGCTTAGGAATTTTTTTGAAATTACTACGTTCCCCAACATCCTTGGGCATGGCCAACGCGATTGTAAGTTGCCGGAGGACCTCCATGAGATGAGGTTCATGGCAATGATGCGTGCCTCCCCTTATAAGAAGAGCAATAGTAGAGGAGGATATGTGCCTCCTGTTGCGAATAGCGCACGCCGTTTCCTTAGCTTTGGGAAAGAGGTGCAGAAAGAAAGGAGCTCACTCCAGGAGAGGGCGGACCGAGGAAAGATCCCGAAAGATATCCTGCTGAACCCACAGGTGCAAGCTGCCATTGCTGCAGTGAGCGCCCTCAGGGTCTCTGACGAGACTGCCCCCATAAGTTCATCTACTCCAACTCTGACTAAGGGGGCAGCAAAGGACCTGGGCGAGGACAGGGAGAGGAAGACGTCCAGGCCTACCACCGGAGGCGGGGACATCCAGATGGCTGTGTACAAGCACCCCCATGCCGCAGAGTCCGGTACGAAGAAGGGCCAACCTGAAGAGGCGGAGAAAACAGGGTACGTGTCTCAAAGTCAGGAGGGCGAAAGCGCCTCCATGAGCAGTCTTAAGCTCGGGACGGCACAGGCACCAGGTATCCAAGAGCTGGGTGTGGACAAGGCTGTGATGCACGGAAGCGGAGAGACTGAAGATAAAGGGGGCGATGATGAGAACACCGACGAGCCGCAGTTTCCACCTGGGTTTGGGCCGCTCCCTCGCTTCACCCCCAGGAGGCGATCTGGACAGTGGAAGGCCTATTTAACCGGAGGGTTATCAACGTCAGCAGGCCAAAGAAGAAGGCTGCGCAGATGAGCTCAATCCTGGGCAAGAGGGGTGATCACGGCGAGCAGGCCTGCGACGCCCCAACTGTTGCTGAAACTGAAGAGGGACCAGTCAAGCTCAGCAAGGTGGGTGGGTCAGGTATGGTGCATGAGGAAAAAGGGGACATCAAGGAAGCAGCCGGGCCAGGGGCTCCCGGCGACCTGGTGGGTGCCAACGGCGGCGCCCACCAGGAGCCATGACGATCATGAGCTGGAACTGTCGAGGCCTCGGGCAACCTCGAACAGTTCAAGAACTGGTGTGTCTTGTACACACACACAAGCCCAAGCTCGTCTTCCTCACCGAAACGCGGCAAAATAACAAGTATGTCTCAAATCTCAAATGGAGGCTGGGCCTCCGCCATTGTATCACGCATCCCGGTACCGATAAGGGTGCTGGAATTGCTCTTTTCTATGATGAAAGTGTGGAAATAAAGAAGATTGCCATGGGGACGAGGTATATTGATGTGTTGATCCGCTTAAACCCTCATGGCCCTCAATGGAGGGGCACGTTCATTTATGGGGAGCCGAAAGCACATGAGCAGCATCACATGTGGTCACTGCTGAGTAGAATCAAAGATACAAGCAATCTACCATGGCTCATGACGAGGGATTTCAATGAAACTATGTGGCAATCAGAGCACTACTCGGCTGCTAAAAGATCAGAAAGGTATATGAGTAACTTCAGAGAGATCTTGTCAGAATGCAACTTGTTTGACTTAGGGTTTAAAGGGCCGGGATGGACATATAACAATAAACAACAAGGTAAGAACAATGTGCGGGCGAGGTTAGATAGATTCGTGGCCTCCCCGTCGTGGTCTGACCTGTTCATGAATGCCTCCGTGGAGCATATTTGCTCATCGCGTTCTGATCATCTCCCTATCCTTCTGAGGATGGGCGCCAGGAAGGAATGGAGACCGGTCGAGCAACCTAAACAGAGCTTGTTCAGATATGAACAGATGTGGGAAAGGGTTGAATCTCTCCAGCCAACAATTTCTGCGTCTTGGAGCAGGTCTGGTCCGGCGGGAAGCTTATGTATGGTGAAGGAAAAGCTCCAGAACATGCAAAAGGACCTTTCCGTCTGGGCTAAAAAGGACTTTGGATCGGTTACTCGAAAATCAGCGGAGATAAGGAAAAAACTGAGCAGAATTTGGTGCTCCACACCGTCGCCTACACTTGAAGTAGAAGCCACAAAATTGGCAAAGGAACTTGATGAACTACTCCTTAGAGAGGAGATCATGTGGAGACAAAGATCCAGAGCGACCTACCTGCGTGAAGGTGATAAGAATACAAAGTGGTTCCATAGGAAAGCTACATGGCGCCAGAAGAAAAACTCCATCTTAAAGCTGCGGGATGACAATGGCAATTGGGTTGAGGACACCGACAGACTGCATGCGATAACCAACAAATATTTCAGCGACCTGTACACAAGTGAGGCTAATACTGACCCTATGGACATTCTGGAGCTAGTATCAACTAGAGTCAATGGGGAGATGAACAGTGAACTTATAAAGGCATTCTCGGACGAGGAAATTAGTGATGCTCTTTTCCAAATAGGTCCCCTAAAAGCACCTGGGCCGGACGGCGTCCCAGCTCGTTTCTTTCAGCGTAATTGGGGTGATCTCAAGGAAGATGTGATTAGGAGTGTGCGGAGTTTCTTTGTGGATGGAATCATGCCTGAAGGAATTAATGACACGGTAATCGTGCTCATCCCAAAAGGAAAAGATCCCCAGTCGATCAAGGACTACCGCCCGATCAGCTTATGCAATGTCATCTACAAGGTAATTTCCAAGTGCCTTGTAAATCAACTGCGGCCTATACTGGATGGGATCATTTCGGAAACCCAAAGTGCTTTCATTCCGGGCAGAATGATTACTGATAATGCTATCATTGCCTTCGAGTGCTTCCATAAAATACAACACTGTAAAAAGGTAAATGACAACTACTGTGCCTACAAGTTGGATTTGGCCAAGGCTTACGACAGGGTTGATTGGGGTTTCTTAGAGGGGATGCTTCTGAAAGTTGGCTTTTGTAACACCTGGACCCAATGGGTGATGCAATGTGTTAAGTCGGTAAGGTTCTCGGTTAAGTGTAATGGAGAGCTTTTGGAGCCGTTTGTTCCCTCCCGTGGTCTGCGTCAAGGAGATCCGTTAAGTCCGTACCTCTTCCTCTTTGTTGCGGATGGCTTGGTGCTCCTGTTGAAGAAGGAGCTGGTGGAAAACAACCTCAATCCTATAAAGATCGCTAGAAACAGCCCAGGTATATCAAACCTCCTCTTTGCAGACGACAGCCTGATTTTCTTCAAAGCGGTACCAGAACAAGCTACTACGATCAAGAAAGTGCTAGATACGTTTCAGAAGTGCACCGGTCAGCTTCTGAGTTCAAGCAAATGCTCTCTCCTTTTCAGCGAGAGCTGCCCTCCTGAAAAGAGAGATGCAATCAAGAACATTTTGGGTGTGGTATCGGCTTCCTTCGAGAGCAAGTACCTTGGCCTGCCAACCCCCGAAGGAAGGATGAAGGAGGATCAATTCCAACCAATAATGGACAGATTCGCCAAGAGGTGCAGTGATTGGTTCGAGAAATTCATGTCATATGCAGCGAAGGAAGTGCATGTGAAATCAGTCGTACAGGACATCCCCACCTTCATCATGAGTGTCTTTATGCTCTCAAAAGGCTTTTGCGATAAGTATGAGAAAATGATCCGGGATTTCTGGTGGGGGGACACTGAGGGGCATCGGAAGGTTCATTGGATGTCTTGGGACCGGATGACAAAGCCAAAGAGAGCCGGGGGGATTGGTTTCAGAGATATGCATCTGTTTAATCAGGCCCTCTTGGCCAAACAAGCTTGGAGGCTCTTGCAAAATCCGGACAGCCTCTGTGCGAGAGTCATGAAATCCAAGTACTACCCAAATGGGAGTTTGTTAGATACTGTTTTTGCTAGTGATGCCTCCCCGGTTTGGAGAGCCATAGAATCCGGCTTGGAACTTCTAAAAAAGGGCCTAATCTGGCGGGTAGGAGATGGCAGAAGTATACAAATCCAAAGAGATCAATGGATCCCAAGAAAAGAAGGCCTCATGACGGCTGCTTTCGTGAGAAGATCCCGGCTTAGATGGGTCAACCAACTTATGGAACCAGATGGAAAGACATGGAATGAAACCCTCATCAAGAAAATTTTCCACACTTTTGATGCCAATGAGATTTGCAAGCTAAAAATTCCAGAATCGAATGTGGGAGACTGTGTCGCTTGGCACTATGAGAAGAATGGAGTATTCTCAGTTAAGAGTGCCTATAAATTGGCCGCGGCTAACCAGGACCTATCATTGCAAAGCCCCTTGAGTTCTTCTAGGGACCCAGATGATAGGAGCATTTGGGATCTTATTTGGAAGGCTAAAGTGCCCGGGAGGGTCAGGATCTTTGCTTGGAGGGTGGCTACAAATACTCTAGCTACTAAAAGAAACAAGTGGAAGAGAACTTTGGAAGTGGATGCGACCTGCAGTATATGTGGAAATGGTGAAGAGGACGAACACCATGCAGTAATAACATGTACCAAGAGTCGAGCCCTACGTGCAGAAATGAGAAAATTTTGGGCCTTACCGGCTGAGAACAAACTGAGATATACGGGAGCTGATTGGTTGCAAGTTGCACTCGATGCAGAAAACGAGGAGGTTCGAACAAATCTGCTGCTGCTCATCTGGCGCTGTTGGCATCATAGGGAGGATTGCATGCGAAACAATGGAGAGGAATCCATCTTGGGATCGGTGCTCTTTCTGCAGAAGTACGTGGAAGATCTCCGCACGGCTACCGAGGGTAAAGATGGGCTGATGGGAAAGACACAGGTTGGAGGAGAGGGACAGCACCGCTCGGCATGCTCAAATCCCCAGGAGGACAAGTGGATAGTTCCTGGGCAGGGAGTGGCGAAAATCAACACTGACGCAGCATTCCATATTGATATGGGAGTGAGTGCAGCAGGGGTGGTCGCCAGGGACCACAAAGGGCTCGTCTACCTATCGGCATGCATAAACCTGCCGATTTGCAGTAGCGTTGAGGAAGCGGAGGCGCGTGCATCCCTGGAGGGGCTCCGGACAATGGCAAAAATATTTCAATGGTGAGGTGGTTCTTGAGATAGATAACCAAAACATCATAGCTGCCTTGTCCCCCAATCAGACCCCAAGATTAGCCTGTATGGGGTGATCATGGATATAAGGAGTGCGATGGCAGGCTTCAAAGGATGCAAAGTTCAATATGTGAGTCGGAAAAAGAATGAGTTGGCGCATGGCTTGGCGGCGCTAACCAGGAGCACGGGTGACCAACTGGTGATCGCAGACGTCCCACCGAGCCTACGAGCACTGATGTTAGCTGACTATAGTGTCTCCTCCTGAGTAGTTTGTTCTACTCTGTTCTCAAAAAAAATAGTAAGGTTCAGGTAACTCTACGTACTGCACGCATGTGATGTGACCTTCTTTTCTCTCTCGATAAAATAAGAAATTGGCTGCGTCCATTCTTAGAGTCTCCGCCTGATCCGATGCTCGGCAGTTCCAAGCCTTTTTATACCCAGATGCAAAATGTGACATGTTTTCGCGTCACAACTTTTGTGTGTTCATGGTCCAGCAAAGGAAATTAATACTATCCCCCTCACAAAACAAAACCAACAAAGAAGGCAGTAAGTAAAATACTACAGTCGTGGTCATCTAATTTGGAGCCCTATGCGACCTTGGACCCGCCCGGGCTCATACCCTCTAGAGGTGACCGAGTAGACCCACTCCACATCCACACCCCTCATTTGTTCTCCCCAAATCCATACAAAACCATGCACAACAATGAGCACATACGGGCCAGGACCCAGTTGCAGCTCTGCTCGATGAACGATGACTACTATACCCACATCCTGGGGGAAGTGCTAGAATGGGCCTTCACGCTCGACCTAGACTCTATGAAGTTGTTGCGGTGTGATCTTTCCCATCTTAAAATATCCTTCTCCCGTGAAGAAGTTGAGAACGCTATCAAATAGATGTTGCCGGATAAGGCTCCTGGGCTGGACGGGTTTACGGGCCACTTCTATGGTACGTGTTGGAGCATAATTCAAGTGAATTTTATGAGGGCACTCGATTGCTTTTACTGTGGGAACGTATGTGGGCTGGGAAAATCCTACTTGCCGCTCATTGCGGCAAGTAGTCGACGCTTCGCACAGGGCAGGTGCGAGGGAGCGACCGAGTGGGCCGGCCCGTTTAGCGTTACAGCAGACCCCGGTTTTTGGAACCTTCTATGATGTTTCCAGCCGGTTTTTTCCCGTTTTGGGAACCTTCTAGAAGGTTCCTGAACCGGCTTTTTCTTTTTCAGTTTCTTTTTCGTTTTTCGTTTTTCTATTTCTCTTCTTTTTCTTTTTTCTTTTCTCTGTTTCTTTTTTCTTTTCCTTTTTTTCTTTTCAAGTTTATTTTCAAAAAAAATCTGAATTTCAAATTTTTTCCTGTTTTTCAGATTTTGTTCAAAACTTCAAAAAATGTTCCCATTTCACAAAATTTGTTCATAAATTCAAAAAATGTTCCTGCTTTCAAATTTTTGTTTCGAATTTTCAGAAAATGTTCCTGTTTTTTCAAAAAAATTTCAAATTTTTTTTGTTCATTTTTGAGAAATTTGAAAATTAATGGCATCGATTTAAAAAAAGGCCTGTTTTCAAAAATTGTTCACAAATTTCAAAAAATGTTCTTATTTTTCAAATTTTTGTTCATGTATTAAAAAATGTTCTTGTTTTTCAATTTTTTCAAAAAATGTTCTTATTTTTTAAATCATGTTCAGTTTACGCAGCTGAAAAATGTTCACCTATATAAAAAATGTTCGCACTTTCAAAAAATGTTCGAAGCACTAGAAAAAAGTTTCCGTTTCAACTGTTTGGTCATGTATATAAAAAATGTTCTCCTTTTCAAAATTGTTCTCAGTTAAATTTTTTTTTTCTGAATTTAAAAAGTTGTCCCCATTTAAAAACTTTGTTCACCAATTCCAAAAAAATTGTTCACAAATTTCAAAAAATGTTCTTATTTTCAAAATTTTGTTCATGTATGAAAAAATGTTCTTGTTTTTCAAATTTTTCAAAAAAAATTCTTAGTTTTTTAAATCATGTTCAGTTTACGCAGCCGAAAAATGTTCACCTATATAAAAAATGTTCGCACTTTCAAAAAATGTTCGAAGCATTAGAAAAAAGTTTCCGTTTCAACTGTTTGGTCATGTATATAAAAATGTTCTCCTTTTCAAAATTGTTCTCAGTTAAAAAAACTTGTTCTGAATTTAAAAAGTTGTTCCCATTTTAAAATTTTGTTCACCAATTTAAAAAAAAATAAGTTTTCAAAAAATGTTCTGGGAAATGTTCATGTTTCCAAAAATGTTATTTGGAAAATGATCGAGTTTTAAATGAATTGTTCAAAATTTTGGAAGATGTTCCATTTTTTCGAGTTTTGTTTACAAATTTGAAAAATGTTCCAGAATTTGAAATATTCTTCGTAGTTTAAAAAGATGATGAGAAATTTATAAATTTATTCGCGTTTCTTAGTTTATTCGTAACTTCAATAAAACGTTCGAAATTTCTAACATTGTTTGCAATTTTCTAAGTAATGTTCAGTTTTCGCCACTGAAGAAAGTTCTTTTAAGTTACTTCTGCTCAATATGTTAAGAAGATTCTCCTGGTGTACTGGTTAACTCAATACATGCACAAGCAGCTGGTCTAGCGTTCGAATCCCAGCTCCCGTGTCTTATTATTTTTGTAAGAAAGGCACTAATCTCTATTGCAAAAAAGTGGATGACTATGACGCCCTGTTACGTTTCACAGAGTCAGGCATAATGAAAGCCATTATTTTAGAATTGTGTCAGGATCAATTAAGGATGAGAATATCATGTACAAGACGAAACAACCGCCATTAGTAAGAAGGCTTTTATTACATTGACACCTCGAGTGTCGACTAAGTCTAAGCGGATAGAACGCCACCCGCTCCTAGTACGAGCCTTCTAGACCAACCATGGAGGGCATCTACTCTTCATAGCATTGATTGCCGACTTCCTCATAATCATACTCCACTTCAAAATAATTGAAGTCATTAAGGGCCTGTTCTGGAACTCTCCCACTCTGAGCTTCCCAAACTCCAGGTGAAAAACGAAGCCGAACGCATTAGCTCCGAGAAGCTGAAATAGCGAAGCTGGGATGGGCCGTAGTGCATTTTTGCGGAGCGAGGAAAACCCAGCTTCACGAATCGACATAATCTGGAGTTCCTTGTATTTACAGCGCTTTATCACCGCCCAGGAAAACGATTGGCGCGCACACCCTCCTTGCACGGCTCGCGTACAGAACAGAGAAGCCCAGACTCGAACTGTTCTCGTTCCTCTGCTCCCTCCTCGAACCCTCGCCACCGCCAGTCGTGCCGCCAGACCCGCTGCCGGCCGGATCCCCTCCTGCGCGTACATATCCGGCCACCCCGACCTCTTTCCCACCGGATCCCCTGCTCAGTGGCGCTCGTCCCGGCACCAGGTTGGAGCAGCGAGCCCTTGACAACGGCGAACTCAGCAGGTCGCCATTGACGCCGGAGCCAGGAGCAGCAGCCCGGAGGCCGAGCCCCCTCGCCCAAACCACAAGGTGAACTGCGCTGCACATCTGGGCTGCCTCCAGCCAACCCAATGGGGAGCCTAACAGGCTTTTTGCCTCCCAGCTGGGCTGCAGCGAAGGGAGAAGCCAGCGTCCCTCCAAAACATTTTTTGATCGCTGGGTGAAGTGAGGAGCTCGCTCCAGAAGCTGAAATCATGGATTCGGTGGAGCTGGGAGAGTTCCAGAACATGCCCTAAGATGACCAGACTCATCATAAGTACCATTCTCTATTTCCTCGAAGTTCTCATAACTCACTTATTCTGAAAAACAACATAAGAGTTGAGTACATATAAAATGCGTACTTTGCAAGTTGCCGGGGAAAAGTGGATGCATGAAGTTTTCAAGAGGAAAAACCTTATCGAGAACGGCTACGACCACCGAGACATTAGCTCAAAATACTTTGTAGGTAAAATATTTTCCTTTAACCCATTTTGTTGAAAACCAAATTTTATTTGCAAAATTATTGGCGACAGAGCAACATAACATGGGATCTTACACCATGTGTTAGAGAAAAACCCACACGACACACTTTTAAACCTGAAAGCTAGGAGTGATATCACATTTACCTTTGATCAGAAGTGCACTGCTTTGCCCATAGCATCGCTTGGTCCAAGTTGTCCACGCGCTACCTCTGCGCATGACTAGACCAAGGAACCAAAACCTTTAACCATCCCCCGTGCACTACCTCTACTTCTCCACCTTGCCTTACTAAAGGCCCGCGGGTCGAGACCCTGACCGGCGGTCCCGCCCTAGGGTGATTGTACCTACCCGGCTACAACCACCTTCTCACCCATGCAGAGGCAGCCACTTGGCATGGGTAGTCGGTTCGGTCCATCCCATTCCAGGTCTATGGTCAGTATGGTTTGCGTCGCTTTTGAAGTAAGCGCTAGTTGGTTATGACCTAATGTGAGACCCTATGTAGAGGAGCTCGCCATCCAAGCCAACCCTACCTCACCAACATGAGCTCCCCTATCTGCCAATTTTTTTTATATAGTAACCCTGCTTGGGTCACGACTATATAATACAGATACTTAACCTGATCTGGTCCAACCACCAAATCGGTGGATATGCCTGATCCAAAATTCTAGTTTATTTTGTTTTTAAAAAATATTATTAGTTCTCATGCAAAGTCTTGGAAACGACCCATAGCCCAAAAAACATTGATCAGGACATGATCAAGGGAGACGGCCGGTGACTTGCTCAGTCTCTCGGAGGTGCTCATAGGGGTAGGGTGTGCGTGTGTGCGTTCATAGGGGTGAGTGTATGCGTGTGTATATGAGCGCTTGTGTCTGTACTGATGCTAAAAAAAAACTTGAAACCACCAAATGTGGGTCCTACGGGTCCGAGACCCTGATAATTATTTCAGAAAGAAGTTTATATTTTTCGTAATTAAAAATCTACACATCCAGCAACACTGCCATGTTGTGCAAGCCATTTTTAATTAACTAGGTAGTGATACGTTCCAGTGTGTCTTTGGGAGACAAAATGTATCAAGCCAAATCAAGGTATCAAAGGTAGTATGCACGTGCACTATCCATCCATCCAGAGAGTAAAAGGAAAACCAAAACAAAAAGAAACATCAAACACATCTAGGAAAATGTTTGGGGCCGGAGCGCCGGCCGAAGCTTTCGGCCGGTCTCAGGCGCGACGCCCGATTAAGACTAGTCACAATGGAAGTAACTTCAGCAGTAATTTTAAGTCCAACTCGGTAAATTTGTCTATGTGGCAATGAGTTAATGAAGAGAGGGGTAGTTCTAATAACTTAGTAGTTACTGTAACATCACATGTCCCAATGTAATATGAGTATCTAATAAATGGAGCTTCGCATGACATCACACCTATGTTACTACTCACTATGAAGGTAGTAATATGGTCTAGGGATATGTGTATGTTACTCTTCATTGGGATCGTGCGGCTTACCCACGTGCGTTTTATTAGTGTGGACCCACACACCACTTTGACTTCTCAATCCTTATCTCTTCGCCGAGCACACTTCGTCCCTTCAAACTTCAAACTCGCCTCCTTCCCTCTGTCTCTCTCTCTCACACACGCATCAGCCATGGAATCCGCACAATGTTCTGTGAGCTTTTTCACTGCAGAACAACTCCAGGGGCCCCCGTTGCTGCGAGCACCTCCACAGCCGCCCAAAAACAGGAGATCACCGCCGGGCATGGTCCCCGTTTTGCAACTCCGTCGACCCTGGGTACACCATGTCGCCGGTGTAGGTCCACCCATTTTTTTGATTGCCATCGGCTGTAACTTTTTGGATCACCAGTTGTATCTTTTTCTGCGTATGGTTGCATCCTTTTACAAATTATTCTGTTCCAACCTCTCCCAAATTGCTTGTTTTGATTGAATCACCATTGACGTTTTGCTACAACCAGCAAGGTGACGTGCTGGAAGCAGCACCCATTGGTGCTGGAACTGAAGGGCGCCTCACCGGCGACGTGATTTTTGCTAGAACCAGCGTAATTCTTTGCTGGAACCGGCTAGTTCCTTTGCTACAATCAGACCTTTTGGATTTTTTGCAACCGGCGTCACAATTTGCTGAAACCGGCGTCACGTTTTCTGGAAGTATCCATCGCAAGATCGATGAAATGCTGCAACCAGCGTGGTATTTTGCTGGAACCATTGGCACAGTTTGCTGGAACCGGTTTTTTCCTCCCTAATGGTAACCATGGTGACCACGGTGACCACAACGTTTTTCTCTGTTTTCTTGTTGGAACCAGTGTCTTTTTTTAGCTGGAACCAAACATTTTTTTTTGCTACCAACCGTTTTTGATTTGCTGGACCAAAACAATTTTTGTGACCACCGTATTTTAATTTTGTTGGAAGCAGCCTAGTTTTTGTTACAACCGTCTTTCTGGGTTTTTGCAACGGCGGCCATGTCGGAAACCGTTGGCGAAGGTGAGGAGCTGCAACTGGTGAACTGGTCAGAGCTATGAACTGCGACCAGCGACCGCGGCTTCGAGTGCTGCAAGCTTGCAGGCGGTTGCTGGAACGCGGCGAGGGCCACCATCCATGCTGGAAAGGACGCTACAGAGAGATGCAAACAACTCTTTTGCTGGTGACGACGACTGACGAGGGAGGCGATGGCCAGTGAGGATGACCGGAGATAGGGGTTATGCGCCAGGAACAACGCCCACGACGCGCCCACACGGCGTGTTAGGATTGGCTGCACACACTCAAAAAAAGGCAACCCAGCCAATCAGGTCCTGCCCGAGCCCACAGGTCATTCCCCGCTCAAAACTGCCCGCGCGGTGAAAATGGCAACAATGGACTTTCAGTGAAGATCCAACGGCAGACAACAAAAAAAGGACCGGGTTGATCATGATCTAACGGCCGGCGAAGATCCAAATCGGGGGAGAACCAGGGAGGCGAGTTGCCCAACCATCCAGGTTTAAATGTGCCATTCCTATACATGCTATGCTTGCCCTTGATCTACCGCGCAAAATGATGGCAACCATGATAGAAAATTGCAGAGGGTCCTTATACCAAAACCACTATATCTAACCAAGTTTAAGCAACGACGTTTCACCACTTGGTGAGAAGGTATTGACGGGCCTGTGTTTGATCGACACGTGCATTAGTTTGGGAGATCACTGGGTAAAATTTGGTGTGACTCTAGCGCCGGTTTGCAAATTTTTTGAACATAGTTTGTTATCCAGTGCGTGCATGTAGCTATTTTGCATATTTATTGCGGTGCGCGGGGGCTGTCATTGTCCCGTTGACCTACATGCGTTGGGCCCTCTGCAATTTCATCTGTGATTTGGACGGCAACGCGGATGGAGAAGCTCGTGCCAGAGCACTGGCTCAGTAACGGCGGCGAGTTCGTGGCAGTGGACGTGGCGCAGTACCCGGTGTTCCACGCAAGGCCTACGTGGAGATGAAGGCGGTCGCAGCAGCCGTTGTCCAGATCTTCAGGTTGAACGACGGCCAGTAATCCAGTATGGAGTCGCCGCCGGCGTGCGAGATGACCGGCACGACGAAGATTAAAGCCGAGCTTCCGGTGCTGCTTGGGATACGGGACTGACAGTGATGCTAACTGGTCTTCCTTTGTCACGTCGGCACCTGGGCAAGAAGTGTACTAAACGTCTAAACGTCATCCTCGCATAGCAAATGCGTCAGAATTCGTCCTGGCTCAAGCTGCGCCATGGCAACCTCAACAGCATTGAAGGTTCAAGGTTCCTGCTGACGAATCCACATGTACGACGTACCCCTGCCCACGGCCTTGCCCTCTACTCTTCCTTTTGGGAAGCATACCCCGTTGCCTGTTAACATGTACTTGTGATTGTATGTAGTGCGCACGTCGCCTCCTAGATTGTAGGATCAGAACCGACTTCCCCCGGCCTGCGTGCCCACTTCATGGGGTGTATATATATGTAATACTGATGTATGTGTCAATCATCAATACAAGAGAGCAAGTTTACTCTCCAACTTGGTATCAGTAGTCTCCAGGCCGCCGCCATGTCGGAGCAGCACTCCTCTTCCTCCTCCACGGCGACTCTCTTCGTCACCTCGTCGCCCTCCCTCACTGCTACGGCTCCCTCCTCGGCTCCCTCCTCGGCTACCTCCCCCCGTTCATCTTCGGTACTCTGCCGGCTAACCCTAGCGCCACTACTTCCGCTTCCTCCCAATTTGCCCCCCTCTTCTCCACCACCGCGCCGCCGCCGCCGCCACTGGCCAAACACCCTATCCTCAACATCGACATCACCAACCACATCAAATTCCTCCTCAACCCCGCCGAGCACAATTACCACAAGTGGAAATCCTTCTTCCTCATGGTCCTGCTTCGTTACGGCATCATGTATCTGATCGAGCACCCCCCTCCACCCAATGCCAACAGCCAGTACCTTGAGCTCGACACCCACGTCGCCCTCGCCATGTATGCTACCCTCTCCGATCAGATCGTTGACCACGTGATCGGCGCCACCACCACTTTCAATCTCTGGACTCGGATCCGGGACTACTTCCTCGCAAATCCCGCGGCTCGGTACATGATGCTCAATCGTCAGTATCACAACCTCAAACAGGGCGATCTCTTCGTCGACGAATACGCGCGCCGCATGAAGCTGCTCATCGCGGGTCTCGCCGACATCGACCACGCGGTCTCTGAGGTGGATCTCACCACTCAGTTCCTCCACGGCATTGACGGCCGCCTCGACACGATCCGGGTCGTGCTGGGGGACATGGTTCCCTTGTCCCGTTTGAGACCGTGTTTTCGCGCCTGAAGCTCGCCGAAGAAAACCTCGCTCAGCGCACCGCCGACGCCCCAGCCACGGTTCTCGCCGTCCATGGACTCGACGGGCCTTCCGGTGTCTCCGGATCCAGGAGTGGTGGCAGATCTTCTTCTCGTCTGAGCGATCGGGTGGATCGGCCCCAGGACCGCTTCCCCGATCGTGCGCCTGGGCGCGACTACAACCACTGCGGCGACAGTGGTGATCGCGGTGGTGACCGCGGCCGAGGCCGTGGACGTGGCCGTGGACGCGGCGGACCACAGGGTCGTGGTGGCTCCTCTTCCACGCCGTTCAACCCCTACATGGGGTTCTTCGCTCCGTACGACATGGCCATCCCTCCACCGTGCCCTGGCTGGGTGCCCCCGAATGCCGCTGGTGTCCTCGGTCCCCGTCCGGGATCCCATGCTCAGGCGTACCCGATGCAGTGCTCCCCGTACACTCCGCCTGCTCTGTACCAGCAGTCGTCATGGGATCACATGGCTCTCCTTCACGCCGCCTATAGCAACCAGGGCTTCAACAACAACGCTCCGTCCAACGAGTGGTACCTCGATAGTGGCGCCTCCAACCACGTCACCGGCAACCCTGGTAACCTCAACCACTTGAGTTCTTCTTTACAGCGTAAATTTTCTAGCATTGTTGTAGGCAATGGCCATCACCTTCCCATTCGTGCTACCGGCTCCACCTCTCTCCCTCCCCACAATTTCCAACTACGCAACATCCTCTTCTCCCCCTCCGTCACCACTAGCCTCATCTCCGTTCGCCAATTTACCAAAGATAATTTTTGTTCCATCGAATTTTATCCGTTTGGCTTTCTTGTGAAGGATCTTCGAACACGGAGGATAATCCTGATCTCCGCTAGCTCCGGCGACCTCTACCCGTTCTACGGCAATAACACGACGCGGTGCATTGCCCTCTCCGCCACAACCTCTGATGGTGACGTGTGGCATCGTCGCCTAGGCCACCCCGGCACTCAATCTTTTCATGCCATCACCAGTAGTTTTCCCTTTCAATGTAATAAGCCATACAATGGCCCTTGTAATGCTTGCCAATTAGGGCACCAGCCTAGACTACCTTTCTCCTCCTCTACTAGCCGCACTTATGCACCATTCGAGCTTATTCATTGTGATCTGTGGACCTCTCCGGCCGTGAGTTTTTCCGGCTATGAATATTACTTGGTTGTTCTCGATGATTATTCTCACTTCTCTTGGTCATTTCCGTTACGGTGCAAATCGGACACGTCCACCACTCTCCAACGTTTCTTTGCTCATGTTTGCACCCAATACAACGTTGTCATCAAGGCTCTCTGATGCGGAGCATCCTATGGACATCACCATGTCAATAGTCCGTTTGGCGAGTGACACGTGCAACATCTACTTCACATACCCAAAGGTGAATCATCTCCTTTACACGTGCTCACTTGACCCCTTCAAGGATGGTATACTACTTGACACTCCACTCGTGTGCATGCATAGGTATTGTCTGAACACTACGGACGACGAGGAGGAGTGCAAGCGCCAAGGTACAACTACACCATCCGCGAGGGAAGCCTGGAAGCGATGACGGAAGAAGACGGGGCTGCTGATGCTACAGCGGCCGGACATCCGGGCCAAGGGCCGGACATCCGGCGCCTGTGCAGCCGCCCAGTATCTGCACCAACAGAAAGCCAAGAGCTTCAGCGGCCGGACATTCGGCGCCAGCCCGGATATCCGGCGACCAACCCCGAAAAATCCGGCGACGCCTATCCAAAGAAGAACAGATTCGGCCACCGCCAGGCCGGACATCCGGCCCGTGCCCCGGACATTCGGCCCCCAGCCCGGACATCCAGCGCCTGCCTGCGCGCAGATTCGGGCCAAAGGCTCATGTATCCATCTTTCCCACTTACCCCTTCGTGGCTTAGACTATATATACTACCCCCTCCTCCTAGTTAGGGTTAGCGTTGTGTTAGCTCATTTGTGAGATAGAGCTTCGCTCATCCATATCGGATCTACTCCACGAGAGAGACCGCGACCCCTCTACGGAGAAGATCCACCTTGGATTCAAGACCCCTCATGGGAAGATCCCCTTGTGGATTCAAAACCTCCTCTACGGAGAAGAACCGACTACCCTTTGTATCGTCCCTTGTTGGATTTGGATCGTGTATCTCTTTGTGTTTCGAGGATCTAGCACATGTGTGATTGTTCTTGTTGGTTTTAGTGTTTCTCTCGTGTTTCCCCACGTGATTCCCCTCGTTTTCCCCCTCGTGTTCTTCGCGGGATCCGCTCCTTTCGTGAAAGATCGGCTGTATAGGGTTCCACCCTACATCATCTTGGTATCAGAGTCACGTTGATCACGATTTCGGAGCCTCCCCGTTGTGTTTTCTAGCCTAATTTTGTTGTGTTCTTCCCTAATTTTGAAAATCCCCACCAAAAATAGCCCTAATTTTTTTGTGATTTGTTGGTTTGACGAAGTTTTGTTGATTCCGATCCATGGATTTGCTTGGTTTCAAGTGGATCTAGCATATCCCCAAGTTTCCCCACTTTCCATCCACGAAATTTCTCCAATTTTGCCTTTGGAATCATCCATTTCCGCCCCCAATTCAAAAATTTCCGCCCCAAACGAGATCTGTATTCGTCCGGCCGGACATCCGGGTCCTCGGCCGGACATCCAGCTCCTAGAGCTCCAAATATGCTCAGTTCTGGACATCAGGTCCCGGATTTCCGACCCCGAGCCCGGATGTCCGGCCCCTGACATCTCAGCCACCCCCGTTTCACCGTTTTGCCCATAACTAATTCATCCGGAGTCCGATTTTCGCGTTCTTTAGCTCGTTGAAAATCTCTTGACATCCCCCTTCCCACAAAAATACCACAAACATCTTTTGACTCCATCAAATTTTGTGAATTTTGGCATCTTTGCCTAGGGCTTCCACCACATCATCCGATGCACCACCACCGACTTCCCCAACCTAACCAATTTTGTTCCTTATAGCATTTGTGGTTGCTTGAGTAGTGATTCGAGTCTCCTAAGGTGTTTAGGCTACTTAGGGACGTTGCATCTTCATCAACCACCACCACCATAACTCCCGCATAGGCTTACCCATCATACACTTCCGCCACCCCAACTTAACCCAATTTTCTTTGTGTTGTGAGTTGTGTCTCCTAAGGTGTTTCGGGTACTTAGGGACCGTGCTTCCAACTCCGACACCGTGTATAGTCCACCACCTTACCCTCTATTTCCGCATTGCGTACTCCGCAACCCATCATTGCCATTCCGCAATTCCATTGAGCTTCCGCAACCACCACCGCATCCCGCTACCACCATTTGACATTTGAGATTTTGAGTTCGCGGTTTTTCCGTTTCCTAAGGTGTTTCGGCTACTTAGGGACGAGTCTCCATCATCTTGGTATCTCCATCAAGACCACCGCCACTCATCATCGCCAAGGACGGTAACCTCCACATCATCTCAGTATCGTGGTATCCCTCCATTGTATATTCCCTTGCCATTGCATTGTTAATCCCTAGCCCATTTTGCGTCACATGCCTATCGAGACTAGCCATTTGAGTATTGCCGGCAACGTTACTTGTGCACATTAGTGATCTACACCTCCCATTGCATATATCCCATATCATATTGGTATCATCATATCATCTCTTGTGCCTCAAGTTTGTTCCCGTATATACCCAATTGCTATATTGGTTTGTGCATTTCGCATTGTGACCATATACACAAAAGAATAAGCTTTTAAGCAAAAGAGAAAGAGCAAACAAGCTTGTAAGCAAGTGCCATAGCATCATACCACATTGCATATAAGATCATCTTGGATCATACCACCGGAACATACATACATAGCATACTTGGGATAGAAAGTTCATACATTTTGCATCTTATAGGTTGTGCACAAGTGTCGTATCCTCCTATTGAGCAATCGTGCTAGCGTCTCTCTTGAGTTCTGCAACACGAGCATTTTCCATGGATTCCACATTTTGTGCTCATCCTTGGTTGCACGACCCCATTTATCTATCCGTGTGTGTGTTTTCGTGTGCCATTCATTGCTATTGGTCTACTTGTTTCACTTGCGAATTTGTGAATCTCTTTCAACATTATTGACTCTTGCTAACATTTTGCATTAAATTTTTGTGCCACTATCCTCACCGAGCTACTCCATAAGCTTTAGTTTGTAGGTGTGAGTGAACAAGTCCACTACCAATTCCACTATTCTTTCATCTCACATTGAGTGAAACGAGATATATCCTCAACTTCGGGAAAAGGTAACTTGGTATTGTTTATCTCATTTCCTACTCACCCCTACTCGAGTCTTGTGATGGATAGGCAAGGCATTTCATCTTCGGTCTACAACAACAACGACGACTTCGATGCCACAAACAACTCCTACGATGCCAAGATGCAAGCTCAAATGGAGGAGATCAAAGCCCTAATCAAGTCGTACAAGCGATCTTCCTCATCTTTGAGAAGACGCTCAAGAGCACATGCCTCCGAGCTACCATCCCCGGCAAGGTCACATCGGCATCGACACCATCACCACCATGAACGTGAAGGTTAAGAGCTCAACACCAACAACTGCTCAACGACTTCACCATCCCCCTTGGCATCTTCGCCAAGCGACTTCAAGGCATCTTCGCCTACGGACATACGTCATCTTTGCTCACAAGCACCTCAAGAGAAGCTCCCCAAGCTCAAGTCCGCGACTTCCACGAGCTACTACGACCTCGACATCGACCACGTGATTCCTTTCTATGGGACTCAAGAACGTATCTTGAGTGGGAGCGTTTGATGGACGACTACCTCAAGCTACATCAAGTTCCTCCCGAAGATCAAGTGAAGTGCGCCACAAGGAACTTCCACGACTTCGCGTCCACATAGTGGCTTCATGCACCTTTGGAGACCTACGACATGAGTTGGCCCAAGAAGAAGAGAGCTTTGCGGCAAGAGTTCGTGCCTCCAACCTACATGGAACAACTTCAACGCCAATTGGAGAACACCATCCAAGGATCCAAGTCCATCGATGAGTACTTCAAGGAGATGAAGAAAGCCTTGCGACGAGCCGGCATGGACGAACCCATTTTTATGAAGTTCCACTTCATGATGGGATTGCACAATGACATCTCCAAGACGATCTTCCTCGAGAACTACAAGTCCCTCGACGACAACTACATTGGTGCTCTCAAGGCGGAACAAGAACTCATGAAGTCCAAGGCTTCTCGACCCCAAGCACACTTCTATAAGACCAAGCTCCAAGAAGGCAAGCATGAGGATAGTACCACCAAGATGTCCAAGCCCGATGAGCTCCAAGACGATGCTCCCAAGTTCAACTTCACTGCCATCCCTCTTTGTGGCACTGATGATGCCGAGTCTACTTGGACTCTTTTTCAAGATGGTGCGGTGACAAGTACGACTACGGAGAACCTCAAGGACCAATCTTTGGAGGTGAGCGACAAGGTGGCGAGCAAGGATGATGCTTCCATCTTAGGAGGCAAGAGTGATGATGTGCCATCTTCGGCCTTCATCCACGGCGACGACAACAAGACGGTTGAGCATGTGATTTTCCCTTCGACCACGGCGACATGTGATGACTTGAGTGACTTTAGCCACCATATTGAGAGTGAGAGTGACTTCAACACTAGCCCCATATATGACATGTTTCCACAATTCCCATGTGAGGAGAGCCACAACCCCCACCTCTTGAGTGAGATGAGTGACTCCACCATATGTGAGTTTGAGCGCACCTACTTTGAGGAAGTGAGTGAACCACCACATAGAGAGAGTGAGATAGTTGATAGGTCATGTGAGGCCACTTTCAACACTAATGACTTGACCTCTACCTCTATTGTGTCTTCTCATTTGGTGCTAGGTCCCATATATGATGACGCGTCGATTCGCGATGACTACGTCCTACCTTTGGACAAGACGATGGCCATGGTGGAATATGATGCACCCCCACATGGTTCCATCAAGATGATGATCTTGACAACCATTTGGTCTTACCCACCTCACCTACACCACTAGAGTGAATGAACCAGGTAACATAGGTGAAGGTGATGCTCTAGTCCCACTAGTGGACATTCTTGACATTGATTGCTTGCATGATGTTGATCAACCTATTTCCATGCTTCATGCTAGTGTGACTTCCCCATGCGATGATTTACCCATTTATGATGAGTATGATGACTGCCATGTGGAGTCTATTAGTTGTGATGCCATGTTACATAGGATTTCTTGTGCTAATTCTCTCGGTCACATCATGTTTGACAATCCGCTTGACTTGTCATATGCTATGCATGAGATCAACAATATGTCATATTTGTAATCTCTTCATAGTGACTATGCATATGCCATTACAATTAACCCAATTTGCACTTATGGCATAGATGACAAGCCCATGGTTATTGGCATTTGTTTTTCTTGTGATGATATTGATATGCTCCCTTTGCATCATTTATCTCATATGCCATGCCATGACCACCTAGCTTCGGATATGCATTGTTTTGGATGTTGTCCATTTTTTCCATATGATGTTTCCAATATTGCTCATGAGGAGACCCCCATAGTTTCCTCCTACATTTTAGGAGATTTTGATCCATCCAATCCATTGCATTATCCTCATACTTATGTGCACAATATGCTCCCCATGTACGACCATGATATTGATATGCCATATATTTTTATGCTCAATTTGCATCCCCATCGTGTTATACACAATAACTATTCTTTCATGATGGATGACATGTTCTTATACCATGCATCAAATTTCTTTAAGCGATGCTTATCTTGTACTAACTCACACATGCACATACACATCATGATGGATGGTGTGTACATTTACCACATACACAATTTCTTTCGTTTGTGTCTCTTTTGTGTAGGTACCCACGACTTCTTGTCAACCTTGCAATCCCACGAGTTGACAAAACGAGCTCTAGAGAGCAATGATGCCTTGGGATACCATGGATTGTCTTTCCCATTGCTCTCTTCGCGCAAAGACTGTTGGGGAACGTGGTAATTTCAAAAAATTTCCTACGCACATGCAAGATCATGGTGATGCATAGCAACGAGAGGGGAGAGTGTGATCTACGTACCCTTGTAGATGACAACGGAAGCGTTTGGTTGATGTAGTCGTACGTCTCCACGGCCCGACCGATCAAGCACCGAAACTACGGCACCTCCGAGTTCTAGCACATGTTCAGCTCGATGACGATCCCCGGACTCCAATCCAGCAAAGTGTCGGGGAAGAGTTCCGTCAGCACGACGGCGTGGTGACGATCTTGATGCACTACTGTCGCAGGGCTTCGCCTAAGCACCGCTACAATATTATCGAGGACTATGGTGGCAGGGGGCGCCGCACACGGCTAAGAATATGATCACGTGGATCAACTTGTGTGTCTATGGGGTGCCCCTGCCTCCGTATATAAAGGTTCAAGAGGGGGAGGCCGGCCGGCCATCATAGGGCGCGCCAAGAGGAGTCCTACTCCCTCCGGGAGTAGGACTTCTCCCCCAATCCTAGTTGGAATAGGATTCGTGAGGTGGGAAAAGAGGGAGAGAGAAGGAGGGGGGCGCCGGCCCCCTCTCTCCTTGTCCTATTCGGACTAGGGGGGAGGGGCGCGCGGCCCAACCCTGGCCGCCTCTCCTCTTCTTCCACTAAGGCCCACTAAGGCCCATATAGCTCCCAGGGGGTTCAGGTAACCTCCCGGTACTCCGGTAAAATCCCGATTTCACCCGGAACACTTCCAATATCCAAACATAGGCTTCCAATATATCAATATTTATGTCTCGACCATTTCGAGACTCCTCGTCATGTCCGTGATCACATCCGGGACTCCGAAAAACCTTCGGTACATCAAAACGTATAAACTCATAATATAACTGTCATCGAAACCTTAAGCGTGCGGACCCTACGGGTTCGAGAACAATGTAGACATGACCGAGACATGTCTCCGGTCAATAACCAATAGCGGGACCTGGATGCCCATATTGGCTCCTACATATTCTACGAAGATCTTTATCGGTCAGACCGCATAACAACATACGTTGTTCCCTTTGTCATCGGTATGTTACTTGCCCGAGATTCGATCGTCGGTATCCAATACCTAGTTCAATCTCGTTACTGGCAAGTCTCTTTACTCGTTCTGTAATACATCATCTTGCAACTAACTCATTAGTTGCATTGCTTGCAAGGCTTAAGTGATGTGCATTACCAAGAGGGCCCAGAGATACCTCTCCAACGATCGGAGTGACAAATCCTAATCTCGAAATACGTCAACCCAACATGTACCTTTGGAGACACCTGTAGAGCACCGTTATAATCACCCAGTTACGTTGTGACGTTTGGTAGCACACAAAGTGTTCCTCCGGCACACGGGAGTTACATAATCTCATAGTCATAGGAACATGTATAAGTCATGAAGAAAGCAATAGCAACATACTAAACGATCGGGTGCTAAGCTAATGGAATGGGTCATGTCAATCAGATCATTCAACTAATGATGTGATCCCATTTAATCAAATGACAACTCTTTGTCCATGGTTAGGAAACATAACCATCTTTGATTAATGAGCTAGTCAAGTAGAGGCATACTAGTGACACTTTGTTTGTCTATGTATTCACACATGTATTATGTTTCCGGTTAATACAATTCTAGCATGAATAATAAACTTTTATCATGATATAAGGAAATAAATAATAACTTTATTATTGCCTCTAGGGCATATTTCCTTCAGTCTCCCACTTGCACTAGAGTCAATAATCTAGATTACACAGTAATGATTCTAACACCCATGGAGCTTTGGTGCTGATCATGTTTTGCTCATGGAAGAGGCTTAGTCAATGGATCTGCTACATTCAGCTCCGTATGTATCTTGCAAATCTCTATGTCTCCCACCTGGACTAGATCCCGGATGGAATTGAAGCGTCTCTTGATGTGTTTGGTCCTCTTGTGAAATCTGGATTCCTTTGCCAAGGCAATTGCACCAGTATTGTCACAAAAGATTTTCATTGGACCCGATGCACTAGGTATGACACCTAGATCGGGTATGAACTCCTTTATCCAGACTCCTTCGTTTGCTGCTTCTGAAGCAGCTATGTACTCCGCTTCACATGTAGATCCCGTCACGACGCTTTGTTTAGAACTGCACCAACTGACAGCTCCACCGTTTAATATAAATACGTATCCGGTTTGCGATTTAGAATCGTCCAGATCAGTGTCAAAGCTTGCATCAACGTAACCGTTTACGATGAGCTCTTTGTCACCTCCATATACGAGAAACATATCCTTAGTCCTTTTTAGGTATTTCAGGATGTTCTTGACCGCTGTCCAGTGATCCACTCCTGGATTACTTTGGTACCTCCCTGCTAGACTTATAGCAAGGCACACATCAGGTCTGGTACACAGCATTGCATACATGATAGAGCCTATGGCTGAAGCATAGGGAACATCTTTCATTTTCTCTCTATCTTCTGCAGTGGTCGGGCATTGAGTCTGACTCAACTTCACACCTTATAATACAGGCAAGAACCCTTTCTTTGCTTGATCCATTTTGAACTTCTTCAAAATCTTGTCAAGGTATGTGCTTTGTGAAAGTCCAATTAAGCGTCTTGATCTATCTCTATAGATCTTTATGCCTAATATGTAAGCAGCTTCACCGAGGTCTTTCATTGAAAAACTCTTATTCAAGTATCCCTTTATGCTATCCAGAAATTCTATATCATTTCCAATCAGTAATATGTCATCCACATATAATATCAGAAATGCTACAGAGCTCCCACTCACTTTCTTGTAAATACAGGCTTCTCCGAAAGTCTGTATAAAACCAAATGCTTTGATCACACTATCAAAGCGTTTATTCCAACTCCGAGAGGCTTGCACCAGTCCATAAATGGATCGCTGGAGCTTGCACACTTTGTTAGCTCCCTTTGGATCGACAAAACCTTCCGGTTGCATCATATACAACTCTTCTTCCAGAAATCCATTCAGGAATGCAGTTTTGACATCCATCTGCCAAATTTCATAATTATAAAATGCGGCAATTGCTAACATGATTCGGATAGACTTAAGCATCGCTACGGGTGAGAAGGTATCATCGTAGTCAACCCCTTGAACTTGTCGAAAACCTTTTGCGACAAGTCGAGCTTTGTAGACAGTAATATTACCGTCAGCGTCAGTCTTCTTCTTGAAGATCCATTTATTCTCAATTGCTTGCCGATCATCGGGCAAGTCAACCAAAGTCCATACTTTGTTCTCATACATGGATCCCATCTCAGATTTCATGTCTTCAAGCCATTTTGCGGAATCTGGGCTCACCATCGCTTCTTCATAGTTCGTAGGTTCATCATGATCTAGTAGCATGATTTCCAGAACAGGATTACCATACCACTCTGGCGCGGATCTTACTCTGGTTGATCTATGAGGTTCAGTAGTATCTTGTTCTGAAGTTTCATGATCATTATCATTAGCTTCCTCACTAATTGGTGTAGGTGTCGCAGAAACAGGTTTCTGTGATGTATTACTTTCCAATAAGGGAGCAGGTACAGTTACCTCGTCAAGTTCTACTTTCCTCCCACTCACTTCTTTCGAGAGAAAATCCTTCTCTAGAAAGGATCCATTCTTAGCAACGAATGTCTTGCCTTCGGATCTGTGATAGAAGGTGTACCCAACAGTCTCCTTTGGGTATCCTATGAAGACACATTTCTCCGATTTGGGTTCGAGCTTATCAGGTTGAAACTTTTTCACATAAGCATCACAGCCCCAAACTTTAAGAAACGACAACTTAGGTTTCTTGCCAAACCATAGTTCATAAGGTGTCGTCTCAACGGATTTTGATGGTGCCCTATTTAACATGAATGCGGCCGTCTCTAAAGCATAACCCCAAAATGATAGCGGTAAATCAGTAAGAGACATCATAGATCGCACCATATCTAGTAAAGTACGATTACGACGTTCGGACACACCATTACGCTGTGGTGTTCCGGGTGGCGTGAGTTGCGAAACTATTCCGCATTGTTTCAAATGTATACCAAACTCGTAACTCAAATATTCTCCTCCACGATCAGATCGTAGAAACTTTATTTTCTTGTTATGATGATTTTCAACTTTACTCTGAAATTCTTTGAACTTTTCAAATGTTTCAGACTTATGTTTCATTAAGTAGATATACCCATATCTACTTAAGTCATCTGTGAAGGTGAGAAAATAACGATATCCGCCACGAGCCTCAATATACATCGGACCACATACATCTGTATGTATGATTTCCAACAAATCTGTTGCTCTCTCCATAGTACCGGAGAACGGTGTTTTAATCATCTTGCCCATGAGGCACGGTTCGCAAGTACCAAGTGATTCATAATCAAGTGGTTCCAAAAGTCCATCAGTATGGAGTTTCTTCATGCGCTTTACACTGATATGACCTAAACGGCAGTGCCACAAATAAGTTGCACTATCATTATCAACTCTGCATCTTTTGGCTTCAACATTATGAATATGTGTGTTACTACTATCGAGATTCATCAAAAATAGACCACTCTTCAAAGGTGCATGACCATAAAAGATATTACTCATATAAATAGAACAACCATTATTCTCTGATTTAAATGAATAACCATCTCGCATTAAACAAGATCCAGATATAATGTTCATGCTCAACGCTGGCACCAAATAACAATTATTTAGGTCTAATATTAATCCCGAAGGTAGATGTAGAGGTAGCGTGCCGACCGCGATCACATCGACTTTGGAACCGTTTCCCACGCGCATCGTCACCTCGTCCTTTGCCAGTGTTCGCTTAATCCGTAGTCCCTGTTTCGAGTTACAAATATTAGCAACAGAACCAGTATCAAATACCCAGGTGCTACTGCGAGCTCTAGTAAGGTACACATCAATAACATGTATATCACATATACCTTTATTCACCTTGCCATCCTTCTTATCCGCCAAATACTTGGGGCAGTTCCGCTTCCAGTGACCAGTCTGCTTGCAGTAGAAGCACTCAGTTTCAGGCTTAGGTCCAGACTTGGGTTTCTTCTCTTGAGCAGCAACTTGCTTGCTGTTCTTCTTGAAGTTCCCCTTCTTCTTCCCTTTGCCCTTTTTCTTGAAACTAGTGGTCTTGTTGACCATCAACACTTGATGCTCCTTTTTGATTTCTACCTCCGCAGCTTTCAGCATTGCGAAGAGCTCGGGAATAGTCTTATTCATCCCTTGCATATTATAGTTCATCACGAAGCTCTTGTAGCTTGGTGGCAGTGATTGGAGAATTCTGTCAATGACGCAATCATCTGGAAGATTAACTCCCATCTGAATCAAGTGATTATTATACCCAGACATTTTGAGTATATGCTCACTGACAGAACTGTTCTCCTCCATCTTGCAGCTATTGAACTTATTGGAGACTTCATATCTCTCAATCCGGGCATTTGCTTGAAATATTAACTTCAACTCCTGGAACATATCATATGCTCCATTACGTTCAAAACGTCGTTGAAGTCCCGATTCTAAGCCGTAAAGCATGGCACACTGAACTATCAAGTAGTCATCAGCTTTGCTCTGCCAGACGTTCATAACATCTGGTGTTGCTCCAGCAGCAGGCCTGGCAACTAGTGGTGCTTCCAGGACGTAATTCTTCTGTGCAGCAATGAGGATAATCCTCAAGTTACGGACCCAGTCCGTGTAATTGCTACCATCATCTTTCTGTTGGGGAACGTTGCAGAAAACAAAAAATTTTCCTACGGTTTCACCAAGATCCATCTAGGAGTTCATCTAGCAACGAGTGATTAGATGCATCTACGTACCTTGTAGATCACGAGCGGAAGCGTTCAAAGAACGTGGATGATGTAGTCGAACACGACGTGATCCAAATCACCGAAGATCTTAGCACCGAACGGACGATGCCTCCGCGTTCAACACACGTACGGAACGGATGACGTCTCCTCCTTTCTTGATCCAGCAAGGGGGGAAGAGAGGTTGATGAAGATCCAGCAGCACGACGGCGTGGTGGTGGATGCAGGGCGTCACAGTAGCAGGGCTTCGCCTATACTACGAGAGAGAGAGACGTAACGGGGAGAGAGGAAGCACCAAAGGCTGAGGTATAAAATCCCTCCTCTCCCCTACTATATATAGGAGGGCCAAGGGGGGGTGGTGCGCAGCCTAGGAGATCCAATCTCCTAGGTGCGGCGGCCAGGGGAGGGTTTCCCTCCCCCCCAAGGCACCTCGGGGTGCCTTCCACCACTTGGACTCCTCCGTGGTGGAAACCCTAGGCGCATGGGCCTAGTAGGGCTGGTGCCCTTGGCCCATGAAGGCCAAGGCGCACCCCCTACAGCCCATGTGGCCCCCCGGGACAGGTGGCCCCACCCGGACCCGGGACCCCTCCGGTGGTCCCGGTACAATACCGATAACCCCGAAACTTGTCCCGATGGCCGAAACAGCACTTCCTATATATAATTCTTTACCTCCGGACCATTCCGGAACTCCTCGTGACGTCCGGGATCTCATCCGGGACTCCGAACAACATTCGGGTTACTGCATATTCATATCTTCATAACCCTAGCGTCACCGAACCTTAAGTGTGTAGACCCTACGGGTTCGGGAGACAAGCAGACATGACCGAGACGACTCTCCGGTCAATAACCAACAGCGGGATCTGGATACCCATGATGGCTCCCACATGCTCCACGATGATCTCATCGGATGAACCACGATGTCGAGGATTAATCAACCCCGTATACAATTCCCTTTGTCAATCGGTATGTTACTTGCCCGAGACTCGATCGTCGGTATCCCAATACCTTGTTCAATCTCGTTACCGGCAAGTCACTTTACTCGTACCATAATGCATGATCCCGTGACCAGACACTTGGTCACTTTGAGCTCATTATGATGATGCATTACCGAGTGGGCCCAGAGATACCTCTCTGTCATACGGAGTGACAAATCCCAGTCTTGATCCGTGTCAACCCAACAGACACTTTCGGAGATACCTGTAATGCACCTTTATAGTCACCCAGTTACGTTGTGACGTTTGATACACCCAAAGCACTCCTACGGTATCTGGGAGTTACACGATCTCATGGTCAAAGGAAAAGATACTTGACATTGGAAAAGCTCTAGCAAACGAACTACACGATCTTTGTACTATGCTTAGGATTGGGTCTTGTCCATCACATCATTCTCCTAATGATATGATCCCGTTATCAATGACATCCAATGTCATAGCCAGGAAATCATGACTATCTGTTGATCAACGAGCTAGTCAACTAGAGGCTTACTAGGGACATATTATGGTCTATGTATTCACACGTGTATTACGATTTCCGGATAATACAGTTATAGCATGAATAAAGACAATTATCATGAACAAAGAAATATAATAATAATGCTTTTATTATTGCCTCTAGGGCATATTTCCAACAGTCTCCCACTTGCACTAGAGTCAATAATCTAGTTACATTGTGATGAATCGAACACCCATGGAATTCTGGTGTTGATCATGTTTTGCCCTAGGGAGAGGTTTAGTCAACGGATCTGCTATATTCAGGTCCGTATGTACTTTACAAATCTCTATGTCTCCATCTTGAACATTTTCACGAATGGAGTTGAAGCGACGCTTGATGTGCCTTGTCTTCTTGTGAAACCTGGGCTCCTTGGCAAGTGCAATAGCTCCAGTGTTGTCACAAAAGAGTTTGATTGGCCCCGACGCATTGGGTATGACTCCTAGGTCGGTGATGAACTCCTTCACCCATATAGCTTCATGTGCTGCCTCCGAGGCTGCCATGTACTCCGCTTCACATGTAGATCCCGCCACGACGCTCTGTTTGCAGCTGCACCAGCTCACTGCTCCACCATTCAACATATACACGTATCCGGTTTGTGACTTAGAGTCATCCAGATCTGTGTCGAAGCTAGCGTCGACGTAACCCTTTACGACGAGCTCTTCGTCACCTCCATAAACGAGAAACATTTCCCTAGTCCTTTTCAGGTACTTCAGGATATTCTTGACCGCTGTCCAGTGTTCCTTGCCGGGATTACTTTGGTACCTTCCTACCAAACTTACGGCAAGGTGTACATCAGGTCTGGTACACAGCATGGCATACATAATAGAACCTATGGCTGAGGCATAGGGGATGACACTCATCTCTTCTATCTCTTCTGCCGTGGTCGGACATTGAGCTGAGCTCAATTTCATACCTTGCAAAACAGGCAAGAACCCTTTCTTGGACTGATCCATTTTGAACTTCTTCAAAATCTTATCAAGGTATGTGCTTTGTGAAAGACCTATGAGGCGTCTTGATCTATCTCTGTAGATCTTGATGCCTAATATATAAGCAGCTTCTCCAAGGTCCTTCATTGAAAAACTTTTATTCAAGTAGGCCTTGATGCTGTCCAAGAGTTCTATATCATTTCCCATCAAAAGTATGTCATCTACATATAGTATGAGAAATGCTACAGAGCTCCCACTCACTTTCTTGTAAACGCAGGCTTCTCCATAAGTCTGCGTAAACCCAAACGCTTTGATCATCTCATCAAAGCGAATGTTCCAACTCCGAGATGCTTGCACCAGCCCATAAATCGAGCGTTGGAGCTTGCACACCTTGTTAGCATTCTTAGGATCAACAAAACCTTCCGGCTGCATCATATACAATTCTTCCTTAAGGAAACCATTAAGGAATGCCGTTTTGACGTCCATTTGCCATATTTCATAATCATAGAATGCGGCAATCGCTAACATGATTCGGACGGACATCAGCTTCGCTACCGGTGAGAAAGTCTCATCGTAGTCAACCCCTTGAACTTGTCGATAACCCTTAGCGACAAGCCTAGCTTTATAGATGGTCACATTACCATCCGCGTCTGTCTTCTTCTTAAAGATCCATTTATTTTCTATGGCTCGCCGTTCAACGGGCAAGTCAGTCAAAGTCCATACTTCGTTTTCATACATGGATCCTATCTCGGATTTCATGGCTTCTAGCCATTTGTCGGAATCCGGGCCCGCCATCGCTTCTTCATAGTTCGAAGGTTCACTGTTGTCTAACAACATGATTTCCAAGACAGGGTTGCCGTACCACTCTGGTGCAGAACGTGTCCTTGTGGACCTTCGAATTTCAGTAGGAGCTTGATCAGAAGTATCTTGATCATCATCATTAACTTCCTCTCTAGTTAGTGCAGGCACCTCAGGAACATTTTCTTGAGTTGCGCCATTTACCGGTTCAAGAGGTAATACTTCATCAAGCTCTACTTTCCTCCCACTTACTTCTTTCGAGAGAAACTCTTTCTCTAGAAAGAATCCATTCCTGGCAACAAAGATCTTGCCTTCGGATCTGAGGTAGAAGGTATACCCATAAGTTTCTTTAGGGTATCCTATGAAGACGCATTTTTCCGACTTGGGTTCGAGCTTTTCAGGTTGAAGTTTCTTGACATAAGCATCGCATCCCCAAACTTTTAGAAACGACAGCTTAGGTTTCTTCCCAAACCATAATTCATACGGTGTCGTCTCAACGGATTTCGACGGAGCCCTATTTAAAGTGAATGCGGCAGTCTCTAAAGCATAGCCCCAAAAAGATAGTGGTAAATCGGCAAGAGACATCATAGATCGCACCATATCTAATAAAATGCGATTACGACGTTCGGACACACCATTACGCTGAGGTGTTCCAGGCGGCGTGAGTTGTGAAACTATTCCACATTTTCTTAAGTGTGTGCCAAATTCGTGACTCAAGTATTCTCCTCCACGATCTGATCGTAGAAACTTGATTTTCCTGTCACGTTGATTCTCAACTTCACTCTGAAATTCCTTGAACTTTTCAAAGGTTTCAGACTTGTGTTTCATTAAGTAGACATACCCATATCTACTTAAGTCATCAGTGAGGGTGAGAACATAACGATAGCCACCGCGAGCCTCAACACTCATTGGACCGCACACATCAGTATGTATGATTTCCAACAAGTTGGTTGCTCGCTCCATTGTTCCTGAGAACGGAGTCTTGGTCATTTTACCCATGAGGCATGGTTCGCACGTGTCAAATGATTCATAATCAAGAGACTCTAAAAGTCCATCTGCATGGAGCTTCTTTCATGCGTTTGACACCTATGTGACCAAGGCGGCAGTGCCACAAGTATGTGGGACTATCATTATCAACTTTACATCTTTTGGTATTCACACTATGAATATGTGTAGTAATACGCTCGAGATTCATTAAGAATAAACCATTGACTATCGGAGCATGACCATAAAACATATCTCTCATATAAATAGAACAACCATTATTCTCGGATTTAAATGAGTAGCCATCTCGTATTAAACGAGATCCTGATACAATGTTCATGCTCAGACATGGCACTAAATAACAATTATTGAGGTTTATAACTAATCCCGTAGGTAAATGTAGAGGTAGCGTGCCGACGGCGATCACATCGACCTTGGAACCATTCCCGACGCGCATCGTCACCTCGTCCTTCTCCAGTTTCCGTTTATTCCGCAGCTCCTGTGGTGAGTTACAAATATGAGTAACGGCACCGGTATCAAATACCCAGGAGTTACTACTAGTACTGGTAAGGTACACATCAATCACATGTATATCAAATATACCTTTGGTGTTGCCGGCCTTCTTATCCGCTAAGTATTTAGGGCAGTTCCGCTTCCAGTGACCCTTCCCTTTGCAATAAAAGCACTCTGTCTCAGGCTTGGGTCCATTCTTTGACTTCTTCCCGACAGCTTGCTTGCCGGGCGCAGCAACTTCCTTGCCGTCCTTCTTGAAGTTCTTTTTACCCTTGCCCTTCTTGAACTTAGTGGTTTTATTCATCATCAACACTTGATGTTCCTTCTTGACTTCTACCTCTGCTGATTTCAGCATAGCAAATACTTCAGGAATGGTCTTTACCATCCCCTGCATATTGAAGTTCATCACAAAGCTCTTGTAGCTTGGTGGAAGCGACTGGAGGATTCTGTCAATGACCGCGTCATCCGGGAGATTAACTCCCAGCTGAGTCAAGCGGTTATGCAACCCAGACATAGTGAGTATGTGCTCACTGACAGAACTATTTTCCTCCATCTTACAGCTGAAGAATTTATCGGAGACTTCGTATCTCTCGATCCGGGCATGAGCTTGAAAAACCATTTTTAGCTCTTCGAACATCTCATATGCTCCATGTCTCTCAAAACGCTTTTGGTGCCCCAGCTCTAAGCTATAAAGCATGCCGCACTGAACGAGGGAGTAGTCATCAGTACGTGTCTGCCAAGCGTTCATAGCGTCTTGGTTCTGTGGGACGGGTGGATCACCTAGCGGTGCTTGTAGGACATAATCTTTCTTGGCAGCTATGAGGATGATCCTCAGGCTCCGGACCCAGTCCGTATAGTTGCTGCCATCGTCTTTCAGCTTGGTTTTCTCTAGGAACGCGTTGAAATTGAATACAACGTTGGCCATTTGATCTACAGGACATATTGTAAAGATTTTAGACTAAGTTCATGATAATCAAGTTCATCTAATCAAATTATTAATGAACTCCCACTCAGATTAGACATCCCTCTAGTCATCTAAGTGTTACACGATCCAAGTCAACTAATCCGTGTCCGATTAACACGTGAGACAGACTAGTCATCGTCGGTGAACATCTCCATGTTGATCGTATCTTCCATACGACTCGTGTTCGACCTTTCGGTCTCTGTGTTCCGAGGCCATGTCTTCACATGCTTAGGCTCGTCAAGTTAACCCTAAGTGTTTTTGCATGTGTAAAACTTCTTACACCCGTTGTATGTGAACGAAAGGATCTATCACACCCGATTAACACGTGGTGCTTCGAAGCGACGAACTGTAGCAACGGTGCACAGTTAGGGGAGAACACTTCTTGAAATTGTTGTAAGGGATCATCTTATTTACTACCGTCGTTTTAAGTAAACAAGATGCAAAACATGATAAACATCACATGTAATCAAATAATAATAGTGACATGATATGGCCAATATCACATAGCTCCTTTGATCTCCATCTTGGGGCTCCATGATCATCCTTGTAGATCGTCATACTCATCGACATATAAGTCGTGATTCCTTGTACAAGAACATGATCAATCTCATACATCACATATATCATTCATCACATCCTTTTGGCCATATCACATCACATAGCATACCCTGCAAAAACAAGTTAGACGTCCTCTAATTGTTGTTTGCATGTTTTACGTGGCTGCTATGGGTTTCTAGCAAGAACGTTTCTTACCTACGCAATGACCACAACGTGATATGCCAATTGCTATTTACCCTTCATAAGGACCCTTTTCATCGAATCCGATCCGACTTAAGTAGGAGAGACAGACACCCGCTAGCCACCTTATGCAACTAGTGCATGTCAGTCGGTGGAACCTGTCTCACGTAAGAGTACGTGTAAGGTTGGTCCGGGCCGCTTCATCCCACGATGCCGCCGAATCAAGATAAGACTAGTAACGGCAAGCATATTGAACAAAATCAACGCCCACAACTACTTTGTGTTCTACTCGTGCAAGAGAACTACGCATAGACCTAGCTCTGATACCACTGTTGGGGAACGTTGCAGAAAACAAAAAATTTTCCTACGGTTTCACCAAGATCCATCTAGGAGTTCATCTAGCAACGAGTGATTAGATGCATCTACGTACCTTGTAGATCGCGAGCGGAAGCGTTCAAAGAACGGGGATGATGTAGTCGAACACGACGTGATCCAAATCACCGAAGATCTTAGCACCGAACGGACGATGCCTCCGCGTTCAACACACGTACGGAACGGATGACGTCTCCTCCTTTCTTGATCCAGCAAGGGGGGAAGAGAGGTTGATGAAGATCCAGCAGCACGACGGCGTGGTGGTGGATGCAGGGCGTCACAGTAGCAGGGCTTCGCCTATACTACGAGAGAGAGACGTAACGGGGAGAGAGGAAGCACCAAAGGCTGAGGTATGAAGTCCTCCCTCTCCTCAACTATATATAGGAGGGCCAAGGGGGGGTGGTGCGCAGCCTAGGAGATCTGATCTCCTAGGTGCGGCGGCCAGGGGAGGGTTTCCCTCCCCCCCAAGGCACCTCGGGGTGCCTTCCACCACTTGGACTCCTCCGTGGTGGAAACCCTAGGCGCATGGGCCTAGTAGGGCTGGTGCCCTTGGCCCATGAAGGCCAAGGCGCACCCCCTACAGCCCATGTGGCCCCCCGGGACAGGTGGCCCCACCCGGACCCGGGACCCCTCCGGTGGTCCCGGTACAATACCGATAACCCCGAAACTTGTCCCGATGGCCGAAACAGCACTTCCTATATATAATTCTTTACCTCCGGACCATTCCGGAACTCCTCGTGACGTCCGGGATCTCATCCGGGACTCCGAAAAACATTCGGGTTACTGCATATTCACATCTTCATAACCCTAGCGTCACCGAACCTTAAGTGTGTAGACCCTACGGGTTCGGGAGACAAGCAGACATGACCGAGACGACTCTCCGGTCAATAACCAACAGCGGGATCTGGATACCCATGATGGCTCCCACATGCTCCACGATGATCTCATCGGATGAACCACGATGTCGAGGATTAATCAACCCCGTATACAATTCCCTTTGTCAATCGGTATGTTACTTGCCCGAGACTCGATCGTCGGTATCCCAATACCTTGTTCAATCTCGTTACCGGCAAGTCACTTTACTCGTACCGTAATGCATGATCCCGTGATCAACCACTTGGTCACCTTGAGCTCATAATGATGATGCATTACCGAGTGGGCCCAGTGATACCTCTCCGTTATCCAGAGTGACAAATCCCAGTCTCGATCCGTGTCAACCCAACAGACACTTTCGGAGATACCTGTAATGCACCTTTATAGTCACCCAGTTACGTTGTGATGTTTGATACACCCAAAGCACTCCTACGGTATCCGGGAGTTACACGATCTCATGGTCAAAGGAAAAGATACTTGACATTGGAAAAGCTCTAGCAAACGAACTACACGATCTTTGTACTATGCTTAGGATTGGGTCTTGTCCATCACATCATTCTCCTAATGATGTGATCCCGTTATCAATGACATCCAATGTCATAGCCAGGAAATCATGACTATCTGTTGATCAACGAGCTAGTCAACTAGAGGCTTACTAGGGACATATTATGGTCTATGTATTCACACGTGTATTACGATTTCCGGATAATACAGTTATAGCATGAATAAAGACAATTATCATGAACAAAGAAATATAATAATAATGCTTTTATTATTGCCTCTAGGGCATATTTCCAACACTTTCAACTTTTCTTTCTCAAGGAATGCATTAAAATTCAACGGAACAACAGCACGGGCCATCTATCTACAATCAAACATACATAAGCAAGATACTATCAGGTACTAAGTTCATGATAAATTTAAGTTCAATTAATCATATTACTTAAGAACTCCCAGTTAGATAGACATCCCTCTAATCTTCTAAGTGATCACGTGATCCAAATCAACTAAACCATAACCGATCATCACGTGAAATGGAGTAGTTTTCAAGGGTGAACATCACTATGTTGATCATATCTACTATATGACTCACGCTCGATCTTTCGATCTCAGTGTTCCGAGGCCATATCTGCATATGCTAGGCTCGTCAAGTTTAACCTGAGTATTCTGCGTGTGCAAAACTGGCTTGCACCCGTTGTAGATGGACGTAGAGCTTATCACACCCGATCATCACGTGGTGTCTGGGCACGACGAACTTTGGCAACGATGCATACTCAGGGAGAACACTTTTATCTTGATAATTTAGTGAGAGATCATCTTATAATGCTACCGTCAATCAAAGCAAGATAAGATGCATAAAAGATAAACATCACATGCAATCAATATAAGTGATATGATATCATCTTGTGCTTGTGATCTCCATCTCCGAAGCACCGTCATGATCACCATCATCACCGACGCGACACCTTGATCTCCATCGTAGCATTTTTGTCGTCTCGCCAATCTTATGCTTCCACGACTATCGCTACCGCTTAGTGATAAATTAAAGCATTACAGCGCGATTGCATTGCATACAATAAAGCGACAACCATATGGCTCCTGCCAGTTGCCGATAACTCGGTTACAAAACATGATCATCTCGTACAATAAAATTCAGCATCATGTCTTGACCATATCACATCACAACATGCCCTGCAAAAACAAGTTAGACGTCTTCTACTTTGTTGTTGCAAGTTTTACGTGGCTGCTACAGGCTTAAGCAAGAACCAATCTTACCTACGCATCAAAACCACAACGATAGTTTGTCAAGTTGGTGCTGTTTTAACCTTCGCAAGGACCGGGCGTAGCCACACTCGGTTCAACTAAAGTTGGAGAAACTGTCACCCGCAAGCCACCTATGTGCAAAGCACGTCGGGAGAACCGGTCTCGCGTAAGCGTACGCGTAATGTCGGTCCGGGCCGTTTCATCCAACAATACCGCTGAACCAAAGTATGACATGCTGGTAAGCAGTATGACTTATATCGCCCACAACTCACTTGTGTTCTACTCGTGCATATAACATCAACACATAAAACCTAGGCTCGGATGCCACTGTTGGGGAACGTAGTAATTTCAAAAAATTTCCTACGCACACGCAAGATCATGGTGATGCATAGCAACGAGAGGGGAGAGTGTGATCTACGTACCCTTGTAGATCGACAACAGAAGCGTTTGGTTGATGTAGTCGTACGTCTCCACGGCCCGACCGATCAAGCACCAAAACTACGGCACCTCCAAGTTCTAGCACACGTTCAGCTCGATGACGATCCCCGGACTCCGATCCAGCAAAGTGTCGGGGAAGAGTTCCGTCAGCACGACGGCATGGTGACGATCTTGATGCACTACTGTCGCAGGGCTTCGCCTAAGCACCACTACAATATTATCGAGGACTATGGTGGCTGGGGGCGCCGCACACGGCTAAGAATATGATCACGTGGATCAACTTGTGTGTCTATGGGGTGCCCCTGCCTCCGTATATAAAGGTTCAAGAGGGGGAGGCCGGCCGGCCATCATAGGGCGCGCCAGGAGGAGTCCTACTCCCTCCGGGAGTAGGACTTCTCCCCCAATCCTAGTTGGAATAGGATTCGTGAGGTGGGAAAAGAGGGAGAGAGAAGGAGGGGGGCGCCGGCCCCCTCTCTCCTTGTCCTATTCGGACTAGGGGGGAGGGGCGCGCGGCCCAACCCTGGCCGCCTCTCCTCTTCTTCTACTAAGGCCCACTAAGGCCCATATAGCTCCCGGGGGGTTCCGGTAACCTCCCGGTACTCCGGTAAAATCCCGATTTCACCCGGAACACTTCCGATATCCAAACATAGGCTTCCAATATATCAATCTTTATGTCTCAACCATTTCGAGACTCCTCGTCATGTTCGTGATCACATCCGGGACTCCGAAAAACCTTCGGTACATCAAAACGTATAAACTCATAATATAACTGTCATCGAAACCTTAAGCGTGCGGACCCTACGGGTTCGAGAACAATGTAGACATGACCGAGACATGTCTCCGGTCAATAACCAATAGCGGGACCTGGATGCCCATATTGGCTCCTACATATTCTACGAAGATCTTTATCGGTCAGACCGCATAACAACATACGTTGTTCCCTTTGTCATCGGTATGTTACTTGCCCGAGATTCGATCGTCGGTATCCAATACCTAGTTCAATCTCGTTACTGGCAAGTCTCTTTACTCGTTCCATAATACATCATCTCGCAACTAACTCATTAGTTGCATTGCTTGCAAGGCTTAAGTGATGTGCATTACCGAGAGGGCCCAGAGATACCTCTCCGATGATCGGAGTGACAAATCCTAATCTCGAAATACGTCAACCCAACATGTACCTTTGGAGACACCTGTAGAGCACCTTTATAATCACCCAGTTACGTTGTGACATTTGGTAGCACACAAAGTGTTCCTCCGGCACACGGGAGTTACATAATCTCATAGTCATAGGAACATGTATAAGTCATGAAGAAAGCAATAGCAACATACTAAACGATCGGGTGCTAAGCTAATGGAATGGGTCATGTTAATCAGATCATTCAACTAATGACGTGATCCCGTTTAATCAAATGACAACTCTTTGTCCATGGTTAGGAAACATAACCATCTTTGATTAACGAGCTAGTCAAGTAGAGGCATACTAGTGACACTTTGTTTGTCTATGTATTCACACATGTATTATGTTTCCGGTTAATACAATTCTAGCTTGAATAATAAACTTTTATCATGATATAAGGAAATAAATAATAACTTTATTATTGCCTCTAGGGCATATTTCCTTCAAAGACTTCGCGCATTCCTTCTACATGACCCTCACTTGGCTATGGGTTATTGTCCATTACATATTATATGTCCATCTTGCCATGTTCACTTTACATGATATGCTCATTACTATCACTACAAGAAATATGTCAACTTATGACCTTCTGTCAGTGACCCTCAAAGAATTGGTCATAAATTTATGACCATTTTAGACCAATTGGTCAAAAGCTGTTCAGGGGGCTCCAAACCCTAAACCATTGCGACCATTTTGGTCAGAAAGGTCGTAATTTCCTTACACGAAATGGTCACAAAGCGAACGGTGCTAGTCCGCTGCCTTATTTCTAGTTGTTAATGACCAATATAGATGGTCATAGCCTTGTAGATTGTGGTGGGTTGTGATGACTAGGCGCCATCTCATCAGTTTTGCCTATGTGTCATGTCCATGTGGCAGTTTTTGCCCTAGGTTGTGAAGCAACCTATATTTCTATCATTTCCAAAATTCCCAAAAAATCTCATAAATTATTTGGGGCATATCTTCATCAAATATGTAAAAATCCTTCCTTGCCTAGTTCAAAACTAATTCAACAATATTCATTTTCCTATTCTGTTCACAACAACACTTTATGAAGGAAGTGCTATTTATATATTCTTGATTGCCCTCGGAATTTTTGGGCACTCTTTCCTATCCAAATCATTACAGCATGACAAATTTCAGCTCCATTTTCCTAGCAAATCTTCCTCGGCAAATTTCCAAAGTTTTTGTCCACCTAGAAGCATTGTGAAGGAAGTACCTTTTTTATATCTCTAAATGACATGAAATTTATACAGTTCCTTCATATGCCCAAATTATCACCCTCCTCCAAATTGCAGCTCAGTGAAATCATCTATGTGAGCCCAGGTTCAATTTATATTTTATGGCCAAATTGGCACGTTGCAAAGCAAGTGTTATATAGACCCCTCCTATTACCCTCAAACTTTTCGGGCACTCTTCCATACCCAAATCATTGCAACATAATAATATTCAGCTCAATTTTCCTAGTAAATCTTTCTCAAGAAATTTCCAAAGTTTCTACCTCGAGAGAAGCTTTGTGAAGTAAGTACTAGCTAGGCTTACCCAAATGATCTGAAAATTTACCAGCGCATGACCATACCTATGTAACTTACCTACACCAATTTTTAGCTCATTTCATTCATCCAATCTCTCTCACTAGTTTTCCCAAGTTTTTGTCCATAGAAGAGCATTGTGAAGGAAGTACTACTTTGGCATGTCAAAATGATATCAATTTTCTACAATGCTTTCCTATGCCCAAATAACCATCCTCCACCAAATTTCAGCTCAATCCATTCATTATTTTGAGCCCAGCTTCAACATTCATATTTTTGTCCCGTGTGGTACTTTGCAAAGCAAGTACCACCTAAGATCCTCCTTTTGAGATGAAAATTTGTGAATACATTCTCCTTAGTAGATGATCATCCTCGGCCAAAACTCACGCCCATTGGCCATTTGCATTTCCCGTACTGCTAATCAAACACTTGGCTGCTTATTCATGTTTGAGCATCGATCGGTCTCCTCGTGAGAATCTTATGTTGTAATTTTCTTCCTAGCACCTACCTGGGGAGTTCCCAACCCACTAGACATGCCTATGCTGCCCAGAACACATGGCAATGCCAGGGTCACGCGGTGACCACGCGGCGGGCATGCGAGTTTACACGCTCTAGAGTTGGGGCCCTCGGCCACCGCCCAAACCTCGACGTATCGCCACCGAACCATGTATTTATGATTAAATAGGTACTTATGTACCTAGAAATGATTTTTGGAAAAAATAAATAGCAAACTATGAGACAGTTGCAGTTCAAATTTGACCCGCTTCCTACTGAATCGGCGAAAATTTGTATTTTTCACGAAAGGTGGATCAAAACTTTTTACACCAAACCATTTTGTCAATTATGCATTAAATATGGCCTAGTATTTTAGAAAAATGATTTGGTCCAATTTTGCAACAATTATTTGGGAGGTCCTTCACAAAAAAACCTCCTTTTGGGCACTCGAAAAATGGAAAATGGTCTTCTCGTCCAAAGAAAATGAAAACTTCCTTAGGCAACATTGTTTGCCATTCCAATATGCACCCTTGTGCACAATATGAGATCATTTGAACAAACTATGCCATGAATGTGGCCATAAGATTGATCATTTGGCTTGAAAGCCATTGATCTCCACAGGTGATAGCTCGTTTCTGAGAACACTTTTTTAAAATCATTGCCGTATTACAAGTTTTTTATTTTTCCTGGGAACTTATCCACATATAATGACATAATGCGAAGGTTTCCCAATTTTTTTTTTGAATTTTTTATGCCCATTTCAAAATGCGGTCAAAACGGCGGGAATGACCGCTCCTAGCTAGTGGTTGAATCTTGGAATTTTTTTGGTGTTTCTATGATTAAATAGATACTTATGTACATAGAAATGATTTTTGGAAAAAATAAAGAGCAAACTACAAGGCAGCTAGAGTTCAAATTTGACCCGCTACTAGCTGAATAGACGGAAATTTGTCTTTTTCACGAGAGGTGGATCAAAACTTTTTACACCCAACCATTTGGTCAATTGTGCATTAAATATTGCCTAGTATTTTATAAAAATGATTTGGTCCAATTTTGCAACAATTATTTGGTAGGTCCTTCACAAAAAAACCTCATTTGGGGCAATCGAAAAATGGAAAATGGTTTTTCCGTGCACAGAAAATGAAAACTTCCTTAGGAAACATTTTTTGACATTCCAAGATGCACCCTTTTGCACAATATGAGATCATTTGAACAAACTATGCCAAGAATATGGCCATAAGATTGATATTTGGCTTGATAGCCATGAATCTTCACGCATGATAGCTCATTTCTAAGAACACTTTTTTAAAAGAATTGCCGTATTACAAGTTTATTATTTTTCCTGGAAACTTGGTCACATATAATGACACAATGCGAAGGTTTTCCAATTTTTTGATTTTTTTGAAGTTTTTATGCCCGTTTCAAAATGCGGTCAAAACGGTGGGCTTGACCGTTCCTAGCTAGTGGCTGAATCTTGGAAAACTTTTGATATTTCTCTCATTAAATAGATACTTATGTACCTAGAAATGATTTTTGGGAAAAATAAAGAGCAAACTATGAGGCAGCTGCAGTCCAAATTTGACCCGCTTACAACTGAATCAGCGGAAATTTGTCTTTTTCACCAGAGGTGGATAAAAACTTTTTACACCCAACCATTTGGTCAATTGTGAATTAAATATGGCCTAGTATTTTAGAAAAATGATTTGGTCCAATTTTGCAATAATTATTTAATAGGTCCTTCACAGAAAAACCTCATTTGGGGCACTCAAAAAAAGGAAAATAGCTCTTTTGTGCAATGAAAGTGAAAACTCCCTTAGGCAACATTGTTTGGAATTTCAAGATGCACCCTTGTGCATAATATGAGATCATTTGAATAAACTATGCCATGAATGTGACCATAAGATTGATCATTTGGCTTGAAAGCCATGAATCTTCATGCATGATAGCTCATTTTTGAGAACAATTTTTTTAAAATAATTGCCGTATTACAAGTTTATTATTTTTCCTGGAAACCTGGTCACATATAATGACACAATGCGAAGGTTTCCCAATTTTTTGAATTTTTCAATTTTTTATGCCCGTTTCAAAATGCGGTCAAAACGGCGGGCATGACCGTTCGTAGATAGTGGTTGAATCTTGGAATTTTTTTGGTGTTTCTCTGATTAATTAGATACTTATGTACCTAGAAATGATTTTTGGAAAAAATATAGAGCAAACTATGAGGCAGCTGCAGTTCAAATTTGACCCGCTTCCAGCTGAATCGGCGGAAATTTTTCTTTTTCACCAGAGGTGGATCAAAACTTTTGACACCCAAACATTTGGTTAATTGTGCATTATGTATGACCTATTATTTTATAAAAATGATTTGGTCCAATATTACAACAAATATATGGTAGGTCCTTCACAAAAACTCATTTTGGACACTTGAAAAATAGAAAATGTTTTAAAAAACTCATTTCTCCTAACTCTTTTAAAAGACATTTTTCTTATTTTGATTTGTCATTATTCCTGAAAACTAAGGTCAAATTGGATGACACATGAGAAGGTATTCCATTTTCATTTTTATTTTTCAGGTCATAAAATAGCCAATATGATTTAAAACCTTACTTTTAATCGATTACGACCAATTTAGATGGTCAAAATATCATACTTGTATACTGCGTTCTGATTGGTCTAGGAGCATCTCACGCGGATCATGCCTAATCACCGTCGGATGCTCCTGAATCCAACGGCCCGCTTGTCTCACCCACGCACCCAACCCACAACACGCACTCCTCTCTCGCGAACCCCACCCAACCCCTCGTGCCCTCCTCTCTCTCTCTCTCGAACCCTAGCGCTCCACTCCTCCCTGGCCGCCGCCACCTCCGGCGCCCTCTGTCCGGCGAGATCCCCTCCAACCCACGACTCCATGACTCCTCCTCCTCTCTGGATCGATCACCCCCAACCCACGACTCCTCTTCTTCTCTGGATCGATCACCCCCAACCGACGACTCCACCTCCTCTCTGGATCGATCCACAACTGCTTACAACCCAGCCACCGCCGTAGACCTCCCCCAATCCCGGCCTCCTACACGCCGAGCCGAGACGTACCCCTTCCTGCTCGATGGCTAACCCCTCCATGGCGGCCGGCGGCGGGGTGCTGTTGGCGGAGGGGGTCCGCGGCGTCGGGGCCCAGATCCGCAACCGCTTCTGCGTGGCGCCTGTCGACCGCGTGGCTGTGGCCCTGGCGACGCGATGGCAACATCGGCCCTGGCGGCGTCGGCGGTGGCGAGAAGTCCCTGAGAAACTGCGAGATCCTCGACACCGTGGGCACCACCACGGCGGCGCTCTCACTCGCCGGCTCCTCCTTCATCGTGCTCTCCTACCTCCTCTTCCGCGAGCTCCGCAAGTTCTCGTTCAAGCTCGTCAATTTCCTCGCTGTTGCGGTGAGAGCATCGAATCTGGGAGCTTTGCTTTCTGTTTTATAGGTTTGGGATGCTGATTGCGTGATTTGGCATGGCCGCGGCTTGGAATTTGGGGCTGGTGGCGCGATCTGCGAGCAGTGGTTTGATAGTTTGGTCCGTAATTGAGCGATTTTGATGCCTGGTTTTGTTAGTTTGCACATAAGGGTTTACCTTTAGTGCATACGAGCTGAAGTAGATGTGGAGAATTCGGTGCAGGAAGTAGTCAGGACTGGGATCTTCAGAAATGTTCGTCGAATTTTGACACGTGATGCTTATTTCTGCCAGTTGGGGCCAGTATAGAGTCATTTTCCTGATAGTTTCGTAGCTGCAGCAGCTTTGGCACGATGCTAAGCATGTCTTACACTATGGTTTGCTTCAATTATTGATCAACTTTACACTTGTTTCATTTTGTTGTTGAATTTGCAAGTTGCAACCAGTGAGATGATGATCATACACCTAATTTTGGTTGAGGTGCTCCCAGACATTGTTTCTAGGTCCTGCTCCACCTAAAACTTTGTTTGAATCGTAGGAAATGTTTGTGTGGAGAACTGATAGCACTTCATTAGAATGTAGAGAACTTTGAAATGTCCAGAATATTTTAACATTACAGATCACTGAAACGGATAGCTTTGCTTGCTCCTAAACATAAGCTTTTCATGATTAAGATCAGTACTTAATGTACAGTTCAATTTTGAGCAAATGTGATGTTTATTCTCTGAAGTTGATTCTCATGTGAGCAAATGTGTGAGCAAATTAGAATGTCAACTTAAATTTTTCATGATTAAGATCAGTACTTAATGTACAGTTCAACATCAGTGGCTGGATTGTAGTTGTTTGAATCAGGAAAAAAATTGTGGGGAAATGGTCCATTTATCCTTGATTGCATTGTGTTTTCTTTTCTAGAATTAGTGTACTGTACATACATGTTTATATGTTGTTTGGATGCATTAGAGGAAGTGTACTGGATCCTTATTGCGTGGCTAAGCCTGGCATATCAGTTTGCATGTTATGGGGTTGCAACGGCATACAGATGCTGCAATGCATTGTGTGGATAGCTCTCTTAGACTTGTATGGAGCTGTACTTGGTGGCGGTGCCCTGTGTTTCGATGCTCGGTTCCCCGTGTTGTTCCCCGTGTTCTTGGCTTCTGCGGGCTCTGATCGTTTGCATTGGTGGTTGTTGCTGCAGGTTGGCGGCCAGCGGCAGGATGAAGGCCAAGGAAGGCTCCCGCACCGGCGACTCCCTTGCTGCTGGCGGCAGGATGATGGCCAAGGCAGGCTCCCGCACCGGCGACTCCCTTGCTGCTGGCGGCAGGATGAAGGCCAAGGTCAGTGCCCCGACCCGGCCCTTCCCTCGCTCCTCGTCTCCCCAGTATCATCTCGTTTCGTTTCCCGTAGTGGTTCTGCTTGGGTTCTCCTGCTGCTGTTGTCTTGCGTCGGCTTCTGATCTAGTTTGGTCTGCTGATGCTATTTCTGTGGCGGTGGCTGTAGATTGGGTGTTTGGGTGCAACTGCTGTAGATTGGGTGTATAGGAGGTTGACCTACTACTCTTCTTAGTACCATGGCTGCTGTAGGTTGGTTTTCTCTGCAGTACATACTATCTTGGTTTAGTTTAGGGGCAAATAGAGATGTTTCTGTTGGACTGTGTTATGTGATTGATAGGTCACTGTCCCATTACATACTATCATGTAAACATACTATTTTCCTGAAATGCTATTATTGATAAGTCACTGTCCCATGACATACTACTCTATTTGAGCAGGAATAGGTGGTGCCAGTGGTGCTGGATGCGACATGAGTGGTTTAGGTGAGTTTTTTGGTCCCTCCCCTTTCTTGCCTATGTGGTCTGCGATACCACGATCGTCGAGGCATGGCTGGCTTTTGTTACGCTGTTATTTAAACGCGTTGAAACTGTTGTAACATCCAAGTAGTTCTCTTGAACTTTCAGTCTTTATGGACAGATAAAGTAAAACACTAAAGGGACCAGTCTCATTATAACTTAGTTCCTGTATTTGCAGCCATGACTTGGTTTCAACCTATTGTTTGCTAGCAGAAAATATGTGGCTTATTTTTTATCTTATCTTGCATTAAGCTGCCTTGTCTGTATTGAACTCTGTAATTTCAGCAGTGACCACCACATCTGGTGAGAGAGACACTCTCTCTGCTGTATTTTCTGTTTATTGTTTGTAGTGAATGACTTTCTATGTCTTGGTAGGTAACTGGTATCATGTCCATGTTGTTTTTGGCTAGATGGTAATGGTTATCAGAATATGTACACATGAGTGTATCATGTAACAAATGACATGGTCACCAGAATATAGACACAGTAATTCCATTGTTCTGTTTTATCATTATGCTTCATATGTTAACGTGTTGCAGTCAAGTTTTGGAAGTTTTGCTATGCCATGCTTAGTGCTACCTGAACTGAGGCATTTGGGCATTTATGTATAATTTTTATTCTCTTGAATGGATATATTTTATTGGCAATGATTTAACTTCCACTAATAATTTATGTAGATCAAGATCTAATGTCGTCGAGGTTGCTGGTACTCTAACAGAAGATCAGAAGAAGCCTGGAGATGTGCACCATAGTTTTAGTTGATGGTGCCTGTGTATTTGTTTTTTATTGTATATGTACAGTTGTTGGATCGTGCAGACATGTATGTGCTGTTGTGAGTTTGTGGATTTGATCATTTAATTGAGAGAATTATTGATTGTTTGCATTTGAAATGTGTAAAATGAAATATGTGAATGAAAAAGATGAATGTTCTACTGGATCGAATAGTATTTGGGCTTTAAAAAGGCTATGGCCCAAACAATAGTGGTCTGGAATATTCTGCATTTATGAAAAACCTGTACAAAAGGCTTAATGAAATGGACCGCAAAATGGAATGAAATAAAAAGGCCGAATTGCTGGGCCAGCCCATGTAGCTAGCAAAAATTAATAGGAAAAATAAATATTAAAAAGGCCGAATTAATGGGCTCGGCCCATATAAACACTGAATTGGACCGGGCTGAATCTTGTGCCACATCAGATTGCCACGCTGGATGCCTACGTGGCCTGGGGAGGTTGCTAGTGACCAAAACGCCACAGTAGACGTATTTTGGTTGTAAACGTCTTCGACCATTCCAGAAGAAAGGTCGCTATAGTCAGTTTATGACGGCCAGCTTTTGACCTTATGTTTTTGGTCACAAAAAGGTCACAAATGGAAATTTGTGACCATTCAGTGACCAATAGTGGTGGTCACAAGTTGACATATTTCTTGTAGTGTATGCCTTTGCCATGCATTCGTGACCCATGCTTTGCATTACACATGATGATTGATTCTCATACTTGTATGTGTATACGTAAGCTTGGTGGAGATAGCACTTGTTATTGCCATGTTTGCTTTGTGCCCCATGCCTATGATTATACTATGATCTTGCTTTGTGTTCGTGCTTGCGATATGTCATGTGCATTTCCCATGCCTATTATTTGCTCACATGACATGATTGCCATGATTTCCTCTAGTATGTTGTATCTTCGCACTACTAGCTTGCATGACTTGATTACTATGAGTGCTTGCCTTCTTGCATCACCGATGATTCATACTTGCTCATTTCATGCGGTTGATGACAACCATTACCATGCTTTGCACATGATTGTTATTGCTTCTTGTCATATATCTCCATATGTTGCCTCTCTCATGCTAGATGATTTGCCATGTATTGAGTGCAAGTATGCCTTTCATCTTGATAATGAGTTTGCCCCCATAGCATTCTCGCATATATTTGGAGATTTTGACATTTCTCTTGTGAAGCATGCTTATCTTACCTCTTTGCACCATATACCTAGTGCCATGAATATTGCCGTTGTTGCATCATATTATTCATGCACTTGTGCTTCTAATGGTTATGTGCAAGAAAAGAGAACCATCATGATGGATGATGTGTGATACGTCTCCAACGTATCTATAATTTTTGATTCCTCCATGCTATATTATCTACTGTTTTGGACTATATTGGGCTTTATTTTCCACTTTTATATTATTTTTGGGACTAACCTATTAACCGGAGGCCGAACCCAGAATTGCTGTTTTTTGCCTATTTCGGTGTTTCGAAGAAACGGAATATCAAACGAAGTCCAAATGGAATAAAACCTTCGGGAACGTGATTTTCTCACCGAATGTGATCCAGGAGACTTGGACCCTACTCCAAGGAGTCAAAGAGGCGGTCACAAGGGTGGGGGGCGCGCCCACCCCCTAGGGCGCGCCCCCTGCCTCATGGGCCCCTCGGTGCTCCACCGACGTACTCCTTCCTCCTATATATACCTACGTACCCCCAAACGATCAGAACAGGAGCCAAAAACCTAATTCCACCACCGCAACTTTCTGTATCCACGAGATCCCATCTTGGGGCCTGTTCCGGAGCTCCGCCGGAGAGGGCCGTCATCACGGAGGGCTTCTACATCACCATAGCCTCTCCGATGAAGTGTGAGTAGTTTACCTCAGACCTTCGGGTCCATAGTTATTAGCTAGATGGCTTCTTCTCTCTCTTTGGATCTCAATACAAAGTTATCCCCCTCTCTTGTGGAGATCTATTCGATGTAATCTTCTTCTTTTTGCGGTGTGTTTGTTGAGACCGATGAATTGTGGGTTTATGATCAAGTCTATCTATGAATAATATTTGAATCTTCTCTAAATTCTTTTATGTATGATTGGTTATCTTTGCAAGTCTCTTCGAATTATCCGTTTGGTTTGGCCAACTAGATTGGTAGTTCTTGCCATGGGAGAAGTGCTTAGCATTGGGTTTGATCTTGCGGTGTCCTTTCCCAGTGACAGAAGAGGCAGCAAGGCACGTATTGTATCGTTGCTATCGAGGATAACAAGATGGGGTTTATTTCATATTGCATGAATTTATCTCTCTACATCATGTCATCTTGCTTAAAGCGTTACTCTGTTTTTAACTTAATACTCTAGATGCATGCTAGATAGCGGTCGATGAGTGGAGTAATAGTAGTAGATGCAGAATCGTTTCGGTCTACTTGTCACGGACGTGATGCCTATACAAATGATCATGCCTAGATATTCTCATAACTATGCTCAATTCTGTCAATTGCTCAACAGTAATTTGTTCACCCACCGTAGAGTACTTATGCTCTTGAGAGAAGCCACTAGTGAAACCTATGGCCCCCGGTGCCACAGCCCTAGATTTTGCTCGTAGCTAATTACCTGAGTGAGCATCATGCATCATGTCTAAATTTGAAAGTTGAATTGAGGTTAGTTGAAACCCTCAGAAATCACTTCAGAAATAATCAACATTAAAATCTTTTCAAAGAAGTCCAAGAAAATGTTCCTCTTAGTCTCTGAAAATATTGGCAAGAGTTAAAACTTAAAACAATATTTTTGGAATCTCAGAGATATTTATTTTGGGCCTTTTGATTAAATAAATAACTATTTGCATTGGATATATATATATATATTTGTTAATTAATTAATATATGCCCAATAATTCTGATCTTTGGTGAAGGGCTTTGGAATAATCCAACTAGTCCCTGCAAGAATTATCAGAAGCAACAAAAATGATTTAGTGTCTAAAACTAAATCAAAAATTTTTACAGAAAATGCAAAACAGAAGAACCACTTGGCCCAACCGAAGCAGCCCAGCCCACCAGGCCCTCTTGCCAGTCATCTCCCTACTCTCGCCAGAAGGACGAGAGGCGTGTGCCCGCAGCGCGCGAGCACGCGCTCGGCCACCTCCTGCCTCTCTGCTAGCTCCCCGACGCCCTGGACGCCTCCAACGCTGCCACGCAGACCCCCTGGCCCCTCCCTCACTCTCCCCGTGTCCATCCCCCTCCTCTGCTCTCTCTATGCAGCACCATCGAACGCCACCATCATCGCCGCTCGCCGCTGTCGCGGCCACATCCATCTCCTCACCCTCTGTCGTGTCCACCAGCACCGCCGTTGAGCTCCGCCTCCCCAAGCCGAAGGAATCGAGCCCGGATGCCCTGCATCGCCTCCACGCTATCGTCTTCAACCTCGGGTTGACCGAGATCGCCGTCGCCCGTACGTCGCCATCAGGCCGCCCCGAGCTCACCATCTCCTTCATACGAACCGCCGTGAGCCCCTGCCTCTTTTCCCTCTCTCCCGTGCTCTTTTCCTCGACATAGCCACCGCTTCACCGACGACCGAATCGCGCCGCCACATGAGCCCCTCGCCGCCATGGCCATAGTCACCGTAGCCCCCAACCGAGCACACCCACATGCTCGCCGCACCACGCAGAGGCCGTAGGTGCTATGCCCGCATCGCCACGCCCACTGCAACTTCGAACCCGAGCTCGCCCGAGCTCCGGCCGCCGCTAAAGCTCGTCGTCTTCCACTTTCCGGCCACCCCAGCACCACCCGCCACCACCACTAGAAGCGCCGCAACGCCAGGAACCCGTAGAGCCCTTCCGCGCATTGTGTGGCCGCCCGTAGCTCAAACCCGAGTCGCGCCGCCGTCGTTTTGGTCGCCGCCGGCCGAACTCCGGCAATGTCGACATGGCCCATCATTAACACTAATGACCCCACTAATCACCCCCACACTACTCACTTACATGTGGGCCCCTGTGCCTGTTTAGTTAGTTTAATTCCTATTTAGTTTAGTACTAATCTTGCGGACCCCACATGTCAGGTTTGACCTGCCCAGTCAGCATTGACCTGGCCCCACTGGTTAGCCTCTGTTCCAGCCCAGAGACACTGACGTGTGGGTCCCAGCCGTCAGGTTTGACCTGGGCTGGCGCCGTTGACTTGCTGACGTCAGAATGACATCAGGCTGACACAGTAAATACTTTCTGGAATTTTGAAATAAATCAGAAATGATTTATTATTTTCAGAAAATACCCAAAACTTCTAAAAATCATATTAATTTAACTGTAGCTCAGAATGAAATAATTTATATATGAAAAATTATCAGAAAAATTCAAGGAATCCACCTATATCATTTTCATGCATGTTTGAACAATGTTTGTCCTCTGTTTTGGACAAAACAAATAAAGGGCATTTAAATAATCATATATGGAGTTGCAATTTGAATCATGTATTCAAACCAACTTCATTTAAATCATAGCTAGATGTGCATTAGCTCAAATCACAGCATGTTGCCATGTCATGATCATGCATCATATTGTGGCATTGCATTGATTGTGTTCTTTCTCAGTTGCCGGTGTTTGTCCCCTCTCGATAGACGTGGTTCTGATGATGAGATCGATGACACCGATGAAGAACTATACTATCTTCATAAGTGCCAGGCAAGCAAAACCCCCTTGTTCATTCTGATACAATCCCACTCTCTCGCTCCTGCTCTCTTTTACTTCATTAGGACAACAACATTTCAACTGTTACATGCTGCGGTAGCTGAACCCCTCTCCTCTGCATGACCTGTCATTGCCACAGTAAATAGATGAAACCCACTAGCATGAGTAGGAGTTGTTTGAGCCTTGATGTGCCTACTCATTCATTCTTGTTTGTCATGCCTGCTACTGCATAGAGTTGAGTCAGGTCTGATTCATTGGGGATGAATTGGAATGGTGATGAACATGTCCTACTGTATGTGAGCTAAGTGTGTGAACACGATTTGGTAAAGGTAGCAGTGAGAGGCCATGTAGGAGTACATGGTGGGTTGTCTCATTGCAGCCGTCCTCAGGAACTGAGTTCTGTGTTTGTGATCCATGAACAGTTACTACCACACATTGGGTTCCGGTTACTCGACCACCCTCGACTTATTATTCAACATGATCTCTGTCCAGGAGTTGCAACTAGTTTCTGGTGTTTGTAGGTAGTGTTAGTAGTCTACCAAGTGGCACCCGGTACAGGTGGGCTTGGGACAGACTAGGCACAGTGGCCCGGTGTACAAAGTGGCACCCGGATGGTGGGCCGTGAGCGACACCCCGGCCCGATCTCCTTGCGGATGGAACCCGAATAGGCGATAAACCTGGACTAGAGACTTGTTGGTTAGTCAGGTCGTGGCCGACTCCCTCGCCCGGCTTCCACTTGAAGGTTGCCGAGGCACATGACGTGTACATGGTGATAATTGGCGAGAGCGTGTGTGAAGAAGTACACCCCTGCAGGGTTATCATTATCTATTCGAATAGCCAGATTCCTCGGATATGGAAACTTGGACCCCTTGCATAGTTCATAGACAAGTGAAAGTGGATACTCTAAAATGCGCAAGATAAGCGTGAGTGCTATGGATGGCCTTCTCGTAGGGAGACGGGAGAGGATCCATAGTGGAGTATAGATATGGTGAATATGTGGACTCGTGTGCGCCACCTCAAAGGAGTTACTTGCAGTCGTAGTTCAGGATAGCCACCGAGTCAAAGCTGGCTTGCTGCAGTTAAACTCCACCACCCCTTTATTGATACTGATGCGTATGTAGTTAGTTCCGATGTAAGTCTTGATGGGTATATTTGTACTCACATTTGTTTAATTTATGTTTTTACAGAGAGACTTCAGTCTCGCTAGTAGTTCCACGTGGACTTCGACGTTTAGCTCGTTACCTCAGCTACGATCTTGTACCCTTGGGAGGGTCTTGTAGATAGTCAGGCTTCTGAGCCTTCTTCATTTGTAGTTGTTTGCACTCAGACAAGTTAAGCTTCCGCATGTGCTTGTTGCTTGTATGCTTTGTATGTTGGGTCATGAGACCCATGTTTGTAATACTTGGCTCCTCGGAGCCTAATGAATGAATACTTTGAGTCGTAGAGTTTTGTTGTGATGCCATGTTGTATTTACACATATCGAGCATATTGTGTGTATGATCGAAATGCTTGGTATGTGTGGGATCCGACAACCTAGTAGTTTATCCTTGGTAGCCTCTCTTATGGGGAAATGTAGTCTTGTGCTTCCATGAGCCATAGTAGTCCGCTACAGCCCGGTTCACCGGAGTCCTGCTAGCCTAGCGCTACTGCTCTGGAACACTTGACTGGCCAGCATGTGATTCACTTCGTTCCTGTGTCTGTCCCTTCGGGGAAATGTCACGCGGTGACATCCGGAGTCCTGCCTAGCCTGCTACAGCCCGGAGTCCTGTTAGCCCAGTGCTACAGCCCGGATTCACATGCTGCTGACCGAGATGCTCATTGTCGATTCATGTATGCCTGTCCCCGTAAGTTAGTGCCACTTTGGGTTCACGACTAGTCATGTCGGCCCGGGTTCTCTGTCATATGGATGCTAGCGACACTATCATATACGTGAGCCAAAAGGCGCAAACGGTCCTGGGCCATGGTAAGGCGACACCCGTGGGGATACCGTGCGTGAGGCCGCAAAGTGATATGAGGTGTTACAGGCTAGATCGATGTGACTTAGAATCGGGGTCCCGACAGCTTTGGTATCAGAGCCTGACTGCCTGTAGGATTACCAAGCCAAACCAGTCGAAGTTGAGTCTAGAAATGCTTTAGTTATGTAAGGGAATTGATTGTGGAAGGGAACGTAAGGCTCTTTTTACTCCTTATGCTCATGACCTTCTAATCTGAGTCATCTTATCTTTTCTACGGGGTTAAGAACTAGGCTTCTCTTCTATCTCTCAGGATGACGTGTTACTAAACCGTAGTTGCCTAGGATTGTTGAGTTTAAGCCTCAGTCCAGTTTCTACTACTCCAGTGTGTTGTTAGTTGGACTTGGAAACTTGATATTGCCATGGTTAAGTGGTTATGCCACCATTTTGCAGGATGTCTCAAATATTTTCGAGCATTTACAGCCGTTATGCTATCCAAGTCATTCCAGGTTTCTAAATAATCTGATGCACTTGCAAATCTTTCCTCCATGTTCCCGTTGTATTTTGGGCCAGATTAAGCACACTAATCGGTGTGTTGAGGTACTCCGTTGCCTTGACGTGTATGTTGGAGTTAGTATTATGACCCTAGGTGTCCTCGAGAATTTACCAATGCTTTCGTATCCCCAGTGTGATGATTCTGGCCATCATTCTTGAAAGCATCCCGTGATGCCATCTAGTTTAGTAGGTATTCTATCCATGGGTTCCTGAAACCCATGAGTCATTCTGCATATCTCTGTTGATAGTGTTTGCTCGTTCCTTTAGGATATTAGTAATCTTTGCGATAGTCCTCAAGGTCCGTGGTAAATCCTTCTTTCAATACCATGCACTACTTATGGCAGAAGTTCCTTGTTGAACCAAATATCACAATCATAGTACTCTTGAGGAGTTCACCATTCATAATTGTGATTCTGCCAGTTCTACCTTTCTACATGGGTTGTCTGGAAGAAACCTGTTGAACTTGGTTCGACATACTAATCTATGCATCCACAACTCAGAAAAACTTATGTTCCTTTGAGTTGTCTCTCTTTAGTTGTATTCTGACCTTTGTCTATCAATTGATAGTCGGGACTAGTTGTGCATTCGTGTTATCGATGCCTATTATTCTTGTGGTCTGTCGAGCTGTTCTATTTCAGAATGACTAGGAGAAACAAACTCCAGTACCTCATCCATATCTAGGATTGGGTCGAAGCAGTTGTATTCTGCAGATCAAAATGCCAATCCAGCTTTTGATTATGTTCTACCCTGAAGTATTGCCCTCTTGATGCCAGGAATGTCATGATAATTGCACCAACACTTATAAATTCTTGTTGCAGTGATACTTCTTGCCATCATTGTTCATTCCTCGGTTCCCATGTTATTGTAACCGGAATGCCGACAAGTGAATTGTGATGTGTGAAATCAATACTCCTAGCAACCCTTTGCTTGGTAGTTAATGGACATTAATATCATTCTTAGTGTGCTGATTATTGAATCATCACCCTAAGGTTGATCGTGCTACCTAGTCCTTATTTCCTGGTGCACTCTTCGATCAACGGGTTAGGATTTTGCCAAACCCCTGCTCTTTTGATCATATTGTCTTGCCTTGAAAAGCAAGATTGATCTCGAGCTTAGTATCACGTCGGTGGTTCGCGATTTTCCGAATATCTTCTCCGAAGTATTACCAGGTTGTCACCTGACCGCTATGTGGAGTTCGTGATCAAGTTGGTTTCTTGCAAACCAGCCATTCTCCAAGAATATGTGTCGGTTACCCCCCTGAGCTAGTTGGTTAAGCTAAATAATAACTTGGAGAGTTGGAAGATAAAAGCTTGCCAGCTTAGTTCGTCTCAAGGGATATATTTGCGTGTGTTGAAGATAGATGATATCTTCATCGATTGGTCCCTGTGATCAGTTGTTGGACCTATTGTCATATCAAAACTTTGATTTGAGTATGGGCTATCATCAAATCAAATCAGAACCAACGATGTTCATAATGTTGTATTACTCGTGGTTGATCCCTCGAGCATACACCATTATATCTTTTGGGTCTGACCAATGCTATCACTTGTTCACATAATTATGGAATTCCATCTCCATGGAAACCTGGATGAATTGTTGTTGAGCCCATCAGCAACACTGCTACCTTCTCCATGATTCGTGTTGAACATCCAGCTAGTATTGGAAACTTTATAAGCATTATCTTCATGTTTTGTTCATGAAGCATATGTTTGGATGAAAAAAGTGACTACCTCTGATTCACGTGCATTTGGTTAAAGTTGCCGCTGTGAATTCAAGAAAGTTAGTTTTGCTTCCTCTGGAATCATCCCAAGTCAGTCATGCACATGTGCGAAGTATTCTATGGTTTGGAGACTTGCAACCTTCATTCTATATGTATCCCTAGCACACGAAGCCACTGATTAATTTGTTCAAGGATAAGAAGTTCAAATGCTATTCCCGAAGGGCCCAGACGGACATGCACAAGACTTCTTTATTTCAATGATGGTTCCAATTAGAACTCGGTAGTGTTTCGTTGTAAGACTACCATGTGGTCATGCTTGTCTGCGATAACGTGTTCACATGCGAGTAGCAGAACCCGCTCATGTCTTGGAACTTGCTATCATAGTTCATCTCCCGAGAATCTCGCAACATCATCTCGTCGATTTGGGCTGCAACTCTTCTTTTCAGACATGTTGAGTCTGAAGTATCCTGTTTCTAACCAGATCTGAATCTTAGGCATATATGATGATTGGAACATTCCCACCATTTGCATTTTGTTCCCAGCTTGCACCCCATTGTGCCAATCCAACCATGGGTTGCCCTCTCAGTAATTACTACTCAGGATTATCTTCAAAGGGGGCTTACCATGGGTCCATCCATCTCCAATGATAAGCAAAAAAATCACTCATTGCGTTGTCTTCAACAAGGTAGTCCACATCATCCATTCTAGTCTGAGTATGCCATTTCTCTGAACACCTTCGACCGATAATTTGTAATTTTCCTTAGGCTGGTTTAGAGAGTTTCAATGATCTATGTATCAAAAGTAATTCTTTTTGCCACTTGAGGGAATAGCTCTATGATTCACCTCCTCTAAGATGTCTCGTTGTGGTATCATGGCAACTCAACTCCTCGCTACGTTGACAGCCGTTCACCACCTTCTTAAGCGTGGAATTGTTTCCCACCAAATCAAACCCTATCGTTTGTTCTTCCATCCCTCTCGATGTGTTTTGTGCCTCAACTCGAGATGTTTCAACATCTCATTCCGCAAGTTGATATTGTATAGCTCGATCTTCGAGAAGATTAATCCTAGTAGAGTTCCTTTCCGTCGTCTTCGCGTGGATGAAGATCTCGAAAGCAAAGATGTCAAGATCGACATGATGCAATGAATCAACATCTTCGAGAAGGGCAATCGGATCGTGAAGATTCTTTATTGGTGTTCCCTCTGTCTTCTTACCTCACATCTTGAATCTCGGGACAAGATTCTTGTTTAGTAGAGGTGAGTTGTCACAGCCCTAGATTTTGCTTGTAGCTAATTACCTGAGTGAGCATCATGCATCATGTCTAAATCTGAAAGTTGAATTGAGGTTAGTTGAAACCCTCAGAAATCACTTCAGAAATAACCAACATTAAAATCTTTTCAAAGAAGTCCAAGAAAATGTTCCTCTTAGTCTCTGAAAATATTGGCAAGCGGTAAAACTTAAAACAATATTTTTGGAATCTCAGAGATATTTATTTTGGGCCTTTGGATTAAATCAATAACTATTTGCATTGGATATATATTTGTTAATTAATTAATATATGTCCAATAATTCTGATCTTTGGTGAAGGGCTTTGGAATAATCCAACTAGTCCCTACAAGAATTATCAGAAGCAACAAAAATGATTTAGTGTCTAAAACTAAATCAAAACAAATTACAGAAAATGCAAAAGAGAAGAAAAAGAGAGATAGAGAGAGAGAGAGAGAGAATTACCTTGCCATACCTGTGTAGCCACTTGGCCCAGCCGAAGCAGCCCAGCCCACCAGGCCCTCTTGCCAGTCATCTCCCTCCTCTCGCCAGAAGGATGAGAGGCGTGTGCCCGCAGCGCGCGAGCACGCACTCGGCCACGTCCTGCCTCTCTGCTAGCTCCCCGACGCCCTGGACGCCTCCAACGCTGCCACGCAGACCCCCTGGCCCCTCCCTCACTGTCCCCGTATCCACCCCCCTCCTCTGCTCTCTCTTCACAGCACCACCGAATGCCACCATCGCCGCCGCTCGCCGCTGCCGCGGCCACAGCCATCTCCTCACCCCTCTGTCGTGTCCACCAGCACCGTCGTTGAGCTCCGCCTCCCCAAGCCGAAGGAATCGAGCCCGGACGCCCTGCATCGCCTCCACGCCATCGTCTTCAACCTCGGGTTGACCGAGATCGACGTCGCCCGTACGTCGCCATCAGGCCGCCCCCGAGCTCACCGTCTCCTTCATACGAACCGCCGTGAGCCCCTGCCTCTTTTCCCTCTCTCCCATGCTCTTTTCCTCGACATAGCCGCCGCTTCGCCGACAACCGAATCGCGCCGCCGCCTAAGCCCCTCGCTGCCGTGGCCACAGTCACCGTAGCCCCCAACCGAGCACACCCACGTGCTCACCGCACCACGCAGAGGCCATAGGTGCTACGCCCGCATCGCCACGCCCATTGCAGCTTCGAACCCGAGCTCGCCCGAGCTCCGGCCGCCGCTAAAGCTCGTCGCCGACCACTTTCCGGCCACCCCAGCACCACCCGCCACCACCACTAGAAGCGCCGCAACGCCAGGAACCCGTAGAGCCCTTCCGCGCATTGTGTGGCCGCCCGTAGCTCAAACCCGAGTCGCGCCGCCGTCGTTTTGGTCACCGCCGGCCGAACTCCGGCGATGTCGACGTGGCCCATCATTAGCACTAATGACCCCACTAATCACCCCCACACTACTCACTTACATGTGGGCCACTGTGCCTGTTTAGGTTAGTTTAATTCCTGTTTAGTTTAGTACTAATCTTGGGGACCCCACGTGTCAGGTTTGACCTGCCCAGTCAGCATTGACCTGGCCCCACTGGTCAGCCTCTGTTCCAGCCCACAGACACTGACGTGTGGGTCCCAGCCGTCAGGTTTAACCTGGGCTGGCACCGTTGACCTGCTGACGTCAGAATGACGTCAGGCTGACGCAGTAAATACTTTCTGGAATTTTGAAATAAATCAGAAATGATTTATTATTTTCAGAAAATACCCAAAATTTCTAAAAATCATATTAATTCAACCATAGCTCAGAATAAAATAATTTATATATGAAAAATTATCAGAAAAATTCAAGGAATCCATCTGTACCATTTTCATGCATGTTTGAACAATGTTTGTCCTCTGTTTTGGACAAAACAAATAAAGGGCATTTAAATAATCATATATGGAGTTGGAATTTGAATCATGTATTCAAACCAACTTCATTTAAATCATAGCTAGATGTGCATTAGCTCAAATCACAGCATGTTGCCATGTCATGATCATGCATCATATTGTGGCATTGCATTGTTTGTGTTCTTTCTCAGTTGCCGGTGTTTGTCCCCTCTCGATAGACGTGGTTCCGACGATGAGATCGATGACACTAATGAAGAACTATACTATCTTCAGAAGTGCCAGGCAAGCAAAACCCCCTTGTTCATTCTGATACAATCCCACTCTCTCGCTCCTACTCTCTTTTACTGCATTAGGACAACAATGTTTCAACTGTTACATGCTGCGGTAGCTGAACCCCTTTCCTCTGCATGACCTGTCATTGCCACAGTAAATAGATGAAACCCACTAGCATGAGTAGGAGTTGTTTGAGCCCTGATGTGCCTACTCATTCATGCTTGTTTGTCATGCCTGCTACTGCTTAGAGTTGAGTCAGGTCTGATTCATCGGGGATGAATTGGAATGGTGATGAACATGACCTACTGTATATGAGCTAAGTGTGTGAACACGATTTGGTAAAGGTAGCAGTGAGAGGCCATGTAGGAGTACATGGTGGGTTGTCTCATTGCAGCCGTCTTCAGGAACTGAGTTCTGTGTTTGTGATCCATGAACAGTTACTACCACACATTGGGTTCTGGTAACTCGACCCCTCTCGACTTATTAATCAACTCGATCTCTGTCCAGGAGTTGCAACTAGTTTCTGGTGTTTGTAGGTAGTGTTAGTAGTCTACCAAGTGGCACCCGGTACAGGTGGGCTTGGGACAGACTAGGCACAGTGGCCCGGTGTACCAAGTGGCACCCGGATGGTGGGTTTGGGAACCCTGTACACATTGTTTGGGGCCGTGAGTGACACCCCGGCCGGATCTTCTTGCGGATGGAACCCGAATAGGCGATAAACCTGGACTAGGGACTTGTTGGTTAGTCAGGTCGTGGCCGACTCCCTCGCCCGGCTCCTGCTTGAAGGTTGCCGAGGTACATGACGTGTACAGGGCGATAAGTGGCGAGAGCGTGTGTGAAGAAGTACACCCCTGCAGGGTTATCATTATCTATTCGAATAGCTGGATTCCTCGGATATGGAAACTTGGACCCCTTGCATTGTTCATAGACAAGTGAAAGTGGATACTCTAAAATACGTTAGATAAGCGTGAGTGCTATGGATGGCCTTCTCGTAGGGAGACGGGAGCGGATCCTTAGTGTAGTATTGATATGGTGAATATGTGGACTCGTGTGCGCCACCTCAAAGGAGTTACTTGCAGTCGTAGTTTAGGATAGCCACCGAGTCAAAGCTGGCTTGCTACAGTTAAACTCCACCACCCCTTTATTGATACTGATGCATATGTAGTTAGTTCTGATGCTGGGTACATTTGTACTCATGTTTGTTTAATTTATGTTTTTGTAGAGAGACTTCAGTCTCGCTAGTAGTTCCACGTGGACTTTGACATGTAGCTCGTTACCTTAGCTAGGATCTTGTACCCTTGGGAGGGTCTTGTAGATAGTCAGGCTTCTGAGCCTTCTTCATTTGTAGTTGTCTGTACTCAGACAAGTTAAGCTTCCGCATGTGCTTGTTGCTTGTATGCTCTGTATGTTGGGTCATGAGACCCATGTTTGTAATACTTGGCTCCTCGGAGCCTAATGAATAAATACTTTGAGTCGTAGAGTTTTGTTGTGATGCCATGTTGTATTTACACATATCGAGCATATTGTGTGTATGATTGAAATGCTAGGTATGTGTGCGATCCGACAACCTAGTTGTTTATCCTTGGTAGCCCCTCTTATGGGGAAATGTAGTCTTGTGCTTCCATGAGCCATAGTAGTCCGCTACAGCCCGGTTCACCGGAGTCCTGCTAGCCTAGCGCTACTGCTCTGGAACACTTGACTGGCCGGCATGTGATTCACTTCATTCCTATGTCTGTCCCTTCAGGGAAATGTCATGCGGTGACATCCGGAGTCCTGCCTGGCCTGCTACAGCCCGGGTTCCCGGAGTACTGTTAGCCCAGTGCTACAACCCGGATTCACACGCTGCTGACCGACATGCTCGTTGTTGATTCATGTATGCATGTCCCCGTAAGTTAGTGCCACTTTGGGTTCATGACTAGTCATGTCGGCCTGGGTTCTCTGTCATATGGATGCTAGCGACACTATCATATACGTGAGCCAAAAGGCGCAAACGGTCCCGGGCCATGGTAAGGCGACACCCGTGGGGATAGCGTGTGTGAGGCTGCAAAGTGATATGAGGTGTTATAGGCTAGATCGATGTGACTTAGAATCGGGGTCCCGACACCCGGGTCTATTCTCATCATATCAATCTCCATCACTTTAATGTTGCTTTGCTTTTTTACTTTGCCTTTTACTTTTCACTTTGCATCTCTATACCAAAAATACCAAAAATATTATATATATCAGATCTCACTCTTTTAAGTGACCGTGAAGGGATTGACAACCCCTAATCGCGTTGGTTGTGAGTAGCTATCGTTTTGTGCAGGTACGAGGGACTTGAGCGTGGCCTCCTACTGGATTGATACCTTGGTTCTCAAAAACTAATGGAAATACTTACGCTACTCTGCTGCATCATCCCTTCCTCTTCGGGGAAATCCAACGCAAGCTCAAGAGGTAGCAAGAAGAATTTCTGGCGCCGTTGCCGGCGAGTCTACGCAAAAAGTCAACATACCAAGTACCCATCACAATCCCTATCTCTCGCATTACATTATTTGCCATTTGCCTCTCGTTTTCCTCTCCCCCACTTCACCCTTGCCATTTTATTCGCACTCTCTCTCTCTCTCTCTCTCTCTCTTTCCTCCCTCTCTATTTGCCTCTTTTTGCCCTCTTGCCTTTTGTTTGCTCGTGTGTTGAATTGCTTGTTTGTCGCGATGGCTCAAGATACTACCAAATTGTGTGACTTCACCAATACCAATAATAATGATTTCCTTAGCACTCCGATTGCTCCTCTTGCCAATACTGAATCTTGTGAAATCAATACTGCTTTGTTGAATCTTGTTATGAAATATCAATTCGCCGGCCTTCCTAGTGAAGATGTCGCTACTCATCTGAATAGCTTCGTTGATTTATGTGATATGGAAAAGAAAAAAGATGTCGATAATGATGTTGTTAAATTGAAGCTATTTCCTTTTTCGCTTAGAGATCGTGCTAAAGCTTGGTTTTCGTCTTTGCCTAAAAATAGTATTGATTCTTGGAACAAGTGCAAATATGCTTTTATCTCTAAGTATTTCCCTCCCGCTAAGATCATCTCTCTTAGAAAAGATATTATGAACTTTAAGCAACTTGATCATGAACAAGTTGCACAAGCTTGGGAGAGAATGAAATTAATGATACGTAATTGCCCTACTCATGGTTTGAATTTGTGGATGATTATACAAATTTTTTTATGCCGGATTGAATTTTGCTTCTAGAAATCTTTTAGATTCGGCCGCGGGAGGCACTTTTATGGAAATCACTTTAGGAGATGCTACTAAACTCCTAGATAATATTATGGTTAATTATTATCAATGGCATACTGAAAGATCTTCTAATAAAAAAGTGCATGCGATAGAAGAAATCAATGTTTTGAGTGGAAAGATGGATGAACTTATGAAATTATTTGCTACTAAGAGTGTTCTTCTGATCCTAATGATATGCCTTTGTCTACTTTGATTGAGAATAACAATGAATGGATGTGAATTTTGTTGGTAGGAATAACTTTGGTAACAACGCTTATAGAGGGAATTTTAATCCTAGGCCATATCCTAGTAATCCTTCTAATAATTATGGGAATTCCTACAACAACTCTTATGGAAATCATAATAAGATGCCCTCTGAATTTGAGAATATTGTTAAAGAGTTTATGAATTCACAAAAGAATTTTAATGCTTTGCTTGAAGAGAAATTTCTTAAAGTTGATGATTTGGCTAGGAACGTTGATAGAATTTATCTTGAGGTTGATTCTTTAAAACTTAGATCTATTCCTCCTAAGCATGATATCAATGAGTCTCTCAAAGCCATGAGAATTTCCATTGATGAGTGCAAGGAAAGAACCGCTAGGATGCGTGCTTCCAAAGATGCCTTTATTAAAGCGTGTTCTTCCAATTCCTATGAAAATAAGGATGAAGATCTAAAAGTTATTGATGTGTCTCCTATTAAATCTTTTTTTTAAATATGAATCTTGATGAAACTGAATATGATCTCCCTTTACCTAGAAGGCGTTCTAAAAATTCAGAGTATTTAGATCTTTATGATGAAATTGATGAAAGTGGGATTGAAAGAAATAAAAATCTAGATGTTGCTAAACCCACTATATTGGATTTCAAGGAATTTAATTATGAAAGTTGCTCTTTAATTGATTGTATTTCCTTGTTGCAATCCGTGCTAAATTCTCCACATGCTTATAGTCAAAAGAAAGCCTTAACCGAACATATTGTTGATGCCTTGATGCAATCTTATGAAGAAAAACTTGAGTTGAAAGTTTCTATCCCTAGAAAACTCTATGATGAGTGGGAACCAACTATTAAAATTAAAATTAAAGATCATGAGTTTTATGCTTTGTGTGATTTGGGTGCTAGTGTCTCCACTATCCCCAAAACATTGTGTGATTTGCTAGATTTCCGCAATTTTGATGATTGCTCTCTAAACTTGCATCTTGCGGATTCTACTATTAAGAAACCTATGGGAAGGATTAATGATGTTCTTATTGTTGCAAATATAAATTATGTGCCCGTATATTTCATTGTTCTTGATATAGATTGCAATCCTTCTTGCCCTATTATTCTTGGTAGACCTTTCCTTAGAACGGTTGGTGCGATTATTGATATGAAGGAAGGGAATATTAGATTTCAATTTCCATTAAAAAAGGGCATGGAACACTTTCCTAGAAATAAAATAAAATTTCCATATGAAACTATCATGAGAGCCACTTATGGATTGCCTACTAAAGATGGCAATACCTAGATCTATCCTCGCTTTTATGCCTAGCTAGGGGCGTTAAACGATAGCGCTTGTTGGGAGGCAACCCAATTTTATTTTATTCCTTGATTTTTTCTCCTGTTTAGTAATAAATAAATTATTTAGCCTCTGTTTTGGTTGTGTTTTTTGTGTTTAATTAGTGTTTGTGCCAAGTAGAACCGTTGGAAGACTTGGGGAAAGTCTTGTTGAACTTGCTGTAAAAAGCAGAAACTTTAGTGCTCACGAGAACTGCTGTCATTTTTATTTGGAAAGTGATATTTAGTTAATTATTTTTGCAGATGATTAATAGATAAATTCCTCACGTCCAGCAACTTATTTTAGAATTTTTGGGGTTCCAAAAGTTTGCGTTAGTTACAGATTACTACAGATTGTTCTGTTTTTGACAGATTCTGTTTTTCGTGTGTTGTTTGCTTATTTTGATGAATCTATGGTTAGTAAAATAGTTTATAATCCATAGAGAAGTTGGAATACAGTAGGTTTAACACCAATATAAATAAATAATGAGTTCATTACAGTACCTTGAAGTGGTCTTTTGTTTTCTTTCTCTAACGGAGCTCACGAGATTTCTATTGAGTTTTGTGTTGTGAAGTTTTCAAGTTTTGGGTGAATTCTTTTGATGGATTATGGAACAAGGAGTGGCAAGAGACTAAGCTTGGGGATGCCCATGGCACCCCCAAGATAATCCAAGGACACCAAAAAGTCAAAGCTTGGGGATGCCCCGGAAGGCATCCGCTCTTTCGTCCACTTCCATCGGTAATTTACTTGGAGCTATAATTTTATTCACCAACATGATATGTGTTTTGCTCGGAGCGTCTTATATTATTTGTGTCTTCGTGTTTTAGCATGCCACAATTATCCTTGCTGTACACACCTTTTGAGAGAGCCATACATGAATTAAAATTTGATAGAATACTCTATGTGCTTCACTTATATCTTTTTGAGCTAAGTAGTTTTACTCTATGTGCTTCACTTATATATTTTGAGCATTATAATTTTCTCTGTGTGCTTCACTTATATCTTTTGAGCGTTATAATTTTTCTCTATGCGCTTCACTTAGATCTTTTAGAGCACGGTGGTGGATTTGTTTTAAAGAAACTATTGATCTCTCATGCTTCACTTAAATTATTTTGAGAGTATCCTAATAGCATGGTAATTTACTTAATAATAATATGCTTGGTATTCAAGATTTGTGAAACTTTCTTTTGAGTGTGTTGAATACTAAGAAACGATTGAAGCATGATAATTGTTTTGAGATATGGAGAGGTGATAATATTAGAGTCATGCTAGTTGAGTAGTTGTGAATTTGAGAAATACTTGTGTTGAAGCTTGTGATTCCCGTAGCATGCATGTATGGTGAACCGTTATGTGATGAAGTCGGAGCATGATTTATTTATTGATTGTCTTCCTTATGAGTAGCGGTCGGGGATGAGCGATGGTCTTTTCCTACCAATCTATCCCCCTAGGAGCATGCGCGTAATACTTTGCTTTGATAACTTCTAGATTTTTGCAATAAGTATATGAGTTCTTTATGACTAATGTTGAGTCCATGGATTATACGCACTCTCACCCTTCCACCTTTGCTAGCCTCTCTAATACCGCGCACGTTTCTCCGGTATCATACACCTTCCTCAAAATAGCCACCATACCTACCTATATGGAATTTCCATAGCCATTCCGAGATATATTGCCATGCAACTTTCCACTGTTCCGTTTATCATGACACATTCATCATTGTCGTATTGCATATCCCGGTACACCGCCGGAGGCATTCATATAGAGTCATATCTTGTTCTAAGTATCGAGTTGTGATTATTGAGTTGTAAGTAAATAAAAGTGTGATGATAATCATCATTAGAGCATTGTCCCAGTGAGGAAAGGATGATGGAGACTATGATTCCCCCACAAGTCGGGATGAGACTCCGGACGAAAAATAAATAAAAGAGGCCAAAGAAGCCCAAAAAAAAGAGAAAGAAAAGAAGCCATAAAAAAGAGAAAAGGCCCAAAAAAATGAGAGAAAAAGAGAGAAGGGACAATGTTACTATCCTTTTACCACACTTGTGCTTTGAAGTAGCACCATGATCTTCATAGTAGAGAGTCTCTCATGTTATCACTTTCATATACTAGTGGGAATCTTTCATTATAGAACTTGGCTTGTATATTCCAATGAGGGGCTTCCTCAAATTGCCCTAGGTCTTCATGAGCAAGCAAGTTGGATGCACACCCACTTAGTTTCTTTTTGAGCTTTCATATACTTATAGCTCTAGTGCATCCGTTGCATGGCAATCCCTACTCACTCACATTGATATCTATTGATGGGCATCTCCATAGCCCGTTGATACGCCTAGTTGATGTGAGACTATCTTCTCCTTTTTTTCTTCTCCACAACCACCATTCTATTCCACCTATAGTGCTATATCCATGGCTCACGCTCATGTATTGCGTGAAGATTGAAAAAGTTAGAGTATGAAACAATTGCTTGTCTTGTCATCGGGGTTGTGCATGATTTAAATACTTTGTGTGGTGAAGATAGAGCATAGCCAGACTATATGATTTTGTAGGGATAACTTTCTTTGGCCATGTTATTTTGAGAAGACATAATTGCTTTGTTAGTATGCTTGAAGTATTATTATTTTTATGTCAACATAAAATTTTGTCTTGAATCTTTCGAATCTGAATATGCATATCACAATTAAGAAGATTTGCATTGAAACTATGCCAAGTAGCACTCCGCATCAAAAGTTCTCTTTTTATCATTTACCTACTCAAGGACGAGCAGGAATTAAGCTTGGGGATGCCTGATCCGTCTCCAACGTATCTATAATTTTTGATTGCTCCATGCTATATTATCTAATGTTTTGGACTATATTGGGCTTTATTTTCCACTTTTATATTATTTTTGGGACTAACCTATTAACCGGAGGCCCATCCCAGAATTGTTGTTTTTTTGCCTATTTCAGTGTTTCGAAGAAACGGAATATCAAACGGAGTCCAAACGGAATAAAACCTCCGGGAACGTGATTTTCTCACCGAACGTGATCCAGGAGACTTGGACCCTACTCCAAGGAGTCAAAGAGGCGGTCACGAGCGTGGGGGGCGCGCCCACCCCCCTAGGGCGCGCCCCCTGCCTCGTGGGCCCCTTGGTGCTCCACCGACGTACTCCTTCCTCCTATATATACCTACGTACCCCCAAACGATCAGAACAGGAGCCAAAAACCTAATTCCACCGCCGCAACTTTCTGTATCCACGAGATCCCATCTTGGGGCCTGTTCCGGAGCTTCGCCGGAGAGGGCTGTCATCATGGAGGGCTTCTACATCACCATAGCCTCTCCGATGAAGTTTGAGTAGTTTACCTCAGACCTTCGGGTCCATAGTTATTAGCTAGATGGCTTCTTCTCTCTCTTTGGATCTCAATACAAAGTTCTCCCCTCTCTTGTGGAGATCTATTCGATGTAATCTTCTTCTTTTTGCGGCGTGTTTGTTGAGACCGATGAATTGTGGGTTTATGATCAAGTCTATCTATGAATAATATTTGAATCTTCTCTGAATTCTTTTATGTATGATTGGTTATCTTTGCAAGTCTCTTCGAATTATCCGTTTGGTTTGGCCAACTAGATTGGTAGTTCTTGCCATGGGAGAAGTGCTTATCTTTGGGTTCGATCTTGCGGTGTCCTTTTCAAGTGACAGAAGGGGCAGCAAGGCACGTATTGTATCGTTGCCATCGAGGATAACAAGATGGGGTTTATTTCATATTGCATGAATTTATCTCTCTACATCATGTCATCTTGCTTAAAGCGTTATTCTGTTTTTAACTTAATACTCTAGATGCATGCTGGATAGCGGTCGATGAGTGGAGTAATAGTAGTAGATGCAGAATCGTTTCGGTCTACTCATCACGGATGTGATGCCTATATACATGATCATGCCTAGATATTCTCATAACTATGCTCAATTCTTGCAATTGCTCAACAGTAATTTGTTCACCCACTGTAGAATACTTATGCTCTTGAGAGAAGCCACTAGTGAAACCTATGGCCCCCGGGTCTATTCTCATCATATCAATCTCCATCACTTTAATCTTGCTTTGCTTTTTTACTTTGCCTTTTACTTTTCACTTTGCATCTCTATACCAAAAATATTATATCTATCAGATCTCACTCTCGTAAGTGACCGTGAAGGGATTGACAACCCCTAATCGCGTTGGTTGCGAGTAGCTATCATTTTGTGCAGGTACGAGGGACTTGAGCGTGGCCTCCTACTGGATTGATACCTTCGTTCTCAAAAACTGAGGGAAATATTTACGCTACTCTGCTGCATCTTCCCTTCCTCTTCGGGGAAATCCAACGCAAGCTCAAGAGGTAGCAATGTGTTTATCTACCATGCGCATATGTTCTTTCTTTTGTTGTGTGCATGTGTAGGATACTTGGATTTCATCTCAACTTACACTTCACGTGAGTTGACCGTTCGAGCTCTTGAGAGCGAACCACCTTCTACCACAACGATTCTACATCGCACTTGCTTGTACTTCGGCATTGTGAAGGACGCACAAGGACACGCCTACAAGGTGACATCTTTCTTGAGCGTGGATATGACGGATCATACTACTTGTGTTGCTTGCACCATGAGACTTATTGTTCATCTTGGACCACTTGATTGCACACATGTTAGAGATCTTGCTTCGACTTTTCATTTTCACCGTTACATGCATCATGATATATATGCCTTGTGTGTTGCATCCAATTCTTGGATTACTTTCTCCTATCATATGTTTGGTTGCAACAATGTCATCACTTCACATATGTCATGTCCCATTGATTGCTACATGCTTTCCTTGATTGCCTCACACATGATGAACAATTGCTCTTTCCATTGTGTTGAGTGCCAAACAATATTCACTACACCGCATGCACATTATGCTTGGATTGTCTTGCACTTGACCCATGTGTTTAGACACTTCATTTTATTTGGTGTTGTGAATGCTTCTTATGCCTACCATAGACCTTTCATTGAGCGCTTTGCCCATGCTTCCTATGACTTTGAGGTAGATGCTTATTCTCTTGTTACACATATTTGCATCACTACCTCACATTTACATGCTTGTCCCCATGATATCTTTGATTGTGCTCGATTTATATGCTTACATGCCATGTCACAATCCTTTATCACACCATATGCTTTGCATGATGACGACACTTGTTTGGTGACTCACCTCTTGAATGCTTGGTTTTGTACTAACACTAACCACATCTGTTTTTCCAAGTGTTTGTTGCCCTTACTTCTTTTGAAGGAATCACAAGACGGTGCGACATTGGAGAGTGCCCATTTCAAGCTTCAAGATGACAACTACTTGGTGAATGTCCACTTCTACACGGCGAAGCCATCTCTTTCCCATGGTGATTTGGTTTTCGATCCGAGCTCGGATCTTTCCCAAGGGAGGGGAGATGATGTGGAGCATCCTATGGACATCACCATGTCAAGAGTCCGTTTGGCGAGTGACACGTGCGACATCTACTTCACATACCCAAAGGTGAATCATCTCCTTTACACGTGCTCACTTGACCCCTTCGAGGATGGTACACTACTTGACACTCCACTCGTGTGCATGCATAGGTATTGTCGTAACACTACAGACGACGAGGAGGAGTGCAAGCGCCAAGGTACAACTACACCATCCGCGAGGGAAGCCTAGAAGCGATGACGGAAGAAGACGGAGCTGCTGATGCTACAGCGGCCGGACATCCGGGCCAAGGGCCGGACATCCGGCGCCTGTGCAGCCGCCCAGGATCTGCACCAACAAAAGGCCAAGAGCTTCAGCGACCGGACATCTAGCGCCAGCCCGGACATCCGGCGCCTCAGCAACTGATGTCTACTACACAACCTTGTTCTTATAGACGTTGTTGGGCCTCCAAGTGCAGAGGTTTGTAGGACATCAGCAAATTTCCCTCAAGTGGATGACCTAAGGTTTATCAATCCGTAGGAGGCGTAGGATGAAGATGGTCTCTCTCAAGCAACCCTGCAACCAAATAACAAAGAGTCTCTTGTGTCCCCAACACACCCAATACAATGGTAAATTGTATAAGTGCACTAGTTCGGCGAAGAGATGGTGATACAAGTGGTATATGGATGGTAGATAAAGGTTTTTGTAATCTGAAAATATAAAAACAGCAAGGTAACTAATGATAAAAGTGAGCGTAAACGGTATTGCAATGCGTTGAAACAAGGCCTAGGGTTCATACTTTCACTAGTGCAAGTTCCCTCAACAATAATAACATAATTGGATCATATAACTATCCCTCAACATGCAACGAAGAGTCACTCCAAAGTCACTAATAGCGGAGAACAATGAAGAGATTATGGTAGGGTACGAAACCACCTCAAAGTTATTCTTTCCAATCAATCCGTTGGGCTATTCCTATAAGTGTCACAAACAGCCCTAGAGTTCGTACTAGAATAAAACCTTAAGACACAAATCAACCAAAACCCTAATGTCACCTAGATACTCCAATGTCACCTCAAGTATCCGCGGGTATGATTATATGATATGCATCACACAATCTCAAATTCATCTATTCAACCAACACATAGAACCTCAAAGAGTGCCCCAAAGTTTCTACCGGAGAATCATGACGAAAATGTGTGCCAACCCCTATGCATAGGTTCACGGGCGGAACTCGCAAGTTGATCACCAAAACATACATCAAGTGAATCACGTGATATCCTATTGTCACCACAGATACGCACGACAAGACATACATCAAGTGTTCTCAAATCTTTAAAGACTCAATCCGATAAGATAACTTCAAAGGGAAAACTCAATCCATTACAAGAGAGTAGAGGGGGAGAAGAAACATAAGATCCAACTATAATAGCAAAGCTCGCGATACATCAAGATCATGCCAAATCAAGAACATGAGAGAGAGAGATCAAACACATAGCTACTGGTACATACCCTCAGCCCCGAGGGTGGACTACTCCCTCCTCGTCATGGAGAGCACCGGGATGATGAAGATGGCCACCGGAGAGGGATTGCCCCCTCCCGCAGAGTGCCAGAACAGGTCTAGATTGGTTTTCGGTGGCTACGGAGGCTTCTGGCGGCGGAACTCCCGATCTATTGTGCTTCCCGATCGTTTTAGGGTATATGGATATATATAGGCGGAAGAAATACATCAGGGGAGCCACGAGGGGCCCACGAGGGTGGAGGGTGCGCCCCCTGCCTCGTGTCTTCCTCGTTGATCCCCTGACGTGCACTCCAAGTCTCTTGTATTGCTTTCTTTCCAAAAATAATTTTTCCGAAGGTTTCATTCCGTTTGGACTCCGTTTGATATTCCTTTTCTGCGAAACACTGAAACAAGGGAAAAACAGAAACTGACAATGGGCTATGGGTTAATAGGTTAGTCCCAAAAATCATATAGAATAGCATATAAATGCATATAAAACATCCAAGGTTGATAATATAATAGCATGGAACAATCAAAAATTATAGATACGTTGGAGACGTATCAGCAACCCCCGGACATCCGGCGACCAACCCCGGAAATCCGGCGATGCCTATCCAGAGAAGAACAGATTCGGCCACCACCAGGCCGGACATCCGGCCCGTGCCCCGGACATCCGGCGTCTCGCGAACAGCCGGACATCCTCCCCCCAGCCCGGACATCCGGCGCCTGCCTGCACGCAGATTCGGGCCAAAGGCCCATGTATCCCTCTTTCCCACTTACCCCTTCATGGCTTAGACTATATATACTACTCCCCCTCCTCCTAGTTAGGGTTAGCGTTGTGTTAGCTCATTTGTGAGATAGAGCTTCGTTCATCCATATCGGATCTACTTCACGAGAGAGACCGCGGCCCCTCTACGGAGAAGATCCACCTTGGATTCAAGACCCCTCATGGGAAGATCCCCTTGTGGATTCAAGACCTCCTCTACAGAGAAGAACCGGCTACCCTTTGTATCGTCCCTTGTTGGATTTGGACCGTGTATCTCTTTGTGTTTCGAGGATCTAGCACATGTGTGATTGTTCTTGTTAGTTTTAGTGTTTCTCTCGTGTTTCCCCTCGTGTTTCCCCTCGTTTTCCCCCTCGTGTTCTTCGCGGGATCCGCTCCTTTCGTGAAAGATCGACCGTATAGGGTTCCACCCTACATCACTCTCCAATGCGATAACGGCGGTGAGTTCATCAACTCCAGCCTCCGCTCCTTCTTCTCCACCCACGGCGTCTCCTACCGTTTTTCATGCCCACACACATCCCCTCAAAATGGCAAGGACGAACGTCTCATCCGTACCACGAATGACGCTATGTGTACCCTCATCTTCCAAGCCAACCTCACTCCGCCGTTTTGGGTGGAGGCCCTCCACACGGCCACATACCTCCTCAATTGCGGACCATCACGTGCCATTCATGGCCATACACCTTACTATCGTCTCCACGGCATTCACCCCACCTATGATCACCTTCGAGTGTTTGGTTGCCTTTGCTTCCCAAACCTCTATGCCACCACTCCTCACAAACTTGCCCCACGGTCTACCCGCTAAGTCTTCTTGGGATACCCACTCGAATACAAAGGCTACCACCTCTATGACTTAGATTCCAGACACATCATCGTTTCTAGTCACGTTTTGTTTGATGAGACAAATTTTCCATATATCTCTCCCACATCACCTACCAGCCCGCCACCCGCCACAAAGGATCCCACCCACCTAATCCCGCTGCAGCTGCGCCTCCCCGATCCCAACGCACCGGCTGGACCCCAGCACCCGTGCGCACCCGCACCATCGAGCGATCCTCCAATCGTGTCGCCCCACACACCGGCCACCCTATCAGCCCGCTCCACGTGTTCCACCCCACCGCGCTCCGCCAGCCCGACCGCATCTACCTCGCCTCCCGCGCCGTCCCCACCTGCTGGGCCGCAGCGCACTGCCTCCAACCGCAGCGCTGCCACCCGATCTACCTCGAATCGCACGCCTACCTCGTCCACTCCTCCTCTGGCCGAATCTTCCTCGAGTCACGCGCCCACTTTCGGCCCCAGCGAATATGCCCCAGCCTACCACACTCCGCCATGTCATCCTCCCCGTGTGATCTCGATCTAGCCTCCTGTTAACGCGCATAAAATGCGTACACGCGCCAAATCTGGCTTCTGTCAGCCCAAACGCCTCTTTATCACCACCCAAACGGAATCCAACATCTCACCCATCCCAGCCACATATCGCTCAGCCCTCCGAGACCCTCATTGGCTACATGCAATGCAAGATGAATTTAATGCTTTAATCAAGAACTCGACTTGGTCTCTGGTTCCCAAACCTGCAGGTGTTAATGTGGTCACTGGCAAATGGATATATCGCCACAAATTCAACCCTGATGGCTCTTTGGCGGTACAAAGCTCGGTGGGTTGTTCGCGGGTTCACTCAAAAGGCAGGCGTGGACTTTGATGAGACCTTCATGAAGGAAATATGCCCTAGAGGCAATAATAATGTTATTATTTTATTTCCTTATATCATGATAAATGTTTATTATTCATGCTAGAATTGTATTATCCGGAAACATAATACTTGTGTGAATACATAGACAAACTAAACGTCACTAGTATGCCTCTACTTGACTAGCTTGTTAATCAAAGATGGTTATGTTTCCTAACCATAGACATGTGTTGTCATTTGATTAACGGGATCACATTATTAGGAGAATGATGTGGTTGACGTGACCCATTCCATTATCTTAGCACCCGATCGTTTAGTATATTGCTATTGCTTTCTTCATGACTTATACATGTTCCTATGACTATGAGATTATGTAACTCCCGTTTGCCGGAGGAACACTTTGTGTGCTACCAAATGTCACAACGTAACTGGGTGATTATAAAGGAGCTCTACAGGTATCTCCAAAGGTAAATGTTGGGTTGGCGTATTTCGAGAATATGATTTGTCACTCTGATTGTCGGAGAGGTATCTCTGGGCCCTCTCGGTACTTCACATCACATAAGCCTTGCAAGCATTGCAACTAATGAGTTAGTTGCGAGATGATGTATTACGAAACGAGTAAAGAGACTTGCCGGTAACGAGATTGAACTAGGTATTGAGATACCGACGATCGAATCTCGGGCAAGTAACATACCGATGACAAAGGGAACAACATATGTTGTTATGCGGTCTGACCGATAAAGATCTTCATAGAATATGTGGGAGCCAATATGAGCATCCAGGTTCCGCTATTGGTTATTAACCGGAGACATTTCTCGGTCATGTCTACATTGTTCTCGAACCCGTAGGGTCCGCATGCTTAAGGTTTCGATGACAGTTATATTATGAGTTTATGAGTTTTGATGTACTGAAGTTAGTTCGGAGTCCCGGATGTGATCATGGACATGACGAGGAGTCTTGAAATGGTCGAGACATAAAGATTGATATATTGGACGGCTATATTCGGACACCGGAAGTGTTCCGGGTGATTTCGGAGAAAACCGGAGTGCCGGAGGGTTACCGGAACCCCCCCGGGAGAAGTAATGGGCCTTACGGGCCTTAGTGGAGAGAGAGAGGGGCGGCCAGGGTGGGCCGTGTGCCCCCTCCCCCTCTGGTCCGAATTGGACTAGGAGAGGGGGGGGGGGCGCCCCCCTTTCCTTCTCCCTCTCCCCCTCCTAGTAGGAGTAGGAAAGAGGGGAGTCCTACTCCTACTAGGAGGAGGACTCCTCCTCCTTGGCGCGCCCTAGGGCCGGCCAGCCTCCTCCCCTTGCTCCTTTATATACGGGGGCAGGGGGCACCCCTAGACACACAAGTTGATCCACGTGATTGTTTTCTTAGCCGTGTGCGGTGCCCCCTTCCACCATACTCCTCGATAATATTGTAGCGGTGCTTAGGAGAAGCCCTGCGATGGTAGAACATCATGATCGTCACCACGCCGTCGTGCTGACGGAACTCTTCCCCGACACTTTGCTGGATCGGAGTCCGGGGATCGTCATCGAGCTGAACGTGTGCTAAAACTCGGAGGTGTCGTAGTTTCGGTGCTTGATCGGTCGGACCGTGAAGACGTACGACTACATCAACCGCGTTGTCATAACGCTTCCGCTGTCGGTCTACGAGGGTACGTAGATCACACTCTCCCCTCTCGTTGCTATGCATCACCATGATCTTGCGTGTGCGTAGGAAATTTTTTGAAATTACTACGTTCCCTCACAGTGGCATCCGAGCCTAGGTTTTATGTGTTGATGTTATTTGCACGAGTAGAACACAAGCGAGTTGTGGGCGATATAAGTCATACTGCTTACCAGCATGTCATACTTTGGTTCGGCGGTATTGTTGGACGAAGCGACCCGGACTGACATTACGCATACGCTTACGCGAGACCGGTTCTCCCGACGTGCTTTGCACAAAGGTGGCTATCGGGTGTCAGTTTCTCCAACTTTAGTTGAACCGAGTGTGGCTACGCCCGGTCCTTGCGAAGGTTAAAATAGCACCAACTTGACAAACTATCGTTGTGGTTTTGATGCGTAGGTAAGATGGGTTCTTGCTTAAGCCCGTAGCAGCCACGTAAAACTTGCAACAACAAAGTAGAGGATGTCTAACATGTTTTTGCAGGGCATGTTGTGATGTGATATGGTCAAGACATGATGCTAAATTTTATTGTATGAGATGATCATGTTTTGTAACCGAGTTATCGGCAACTGGCAGGAGCCATATGGTTGTCGCTTTATTGTATGCAATGCAACTGCGCTGTAATGCTTTACTTTATCACTAAGCGGTAGCGTAGTCGTGGAAGCATAAGATTGGCGAGACGACAACGATGCTACGATGGTGATCAAGGTGTCGCGCCGGTGACGATGGTGATCATGACGGTGCTTCGGAGATGGAGATCACAGGCACAAGATGATGATGGCCATATCATATCACTTATATTGATTGCATGTGATGTTTATCTTTTTATGCATCTTATCTTGCTTTAATTGACGGCAGCATTATAAGATGATCTCTCACTAAATTATCAAGAAGTGTTCTCCCTGAGTATGCACCGTTGCGAAAGTTCTTCGTGCTGAGACACCACGTGATGATCGGGTGTGATAGGCTCTACGTTCAAATACAACGGGTGCAAAACAGTTGCGCACGCAGAATACTCAGGTTATACTTGACGAGCCAAGCATATACAGATATGGCCTCGGAACACGGAGACCGAAAGGTCGAGCGTGAATCATATAGTAGATATGATCAACATAATGATGTTCACCGATGAAACTACTCCATCTCACGTGATGATCGGACATGGTTTAGTTGATTTGGATCACGTGATCACTTAGAGGATTAGAGGGATGTCTATCTAAGTGGGAGTTCTTAAGTAATATGATTAATTGAACTTAAATTTATCATGAACTTAGTACCTGATAGTATCTTGCTTGTTTATGTTGATTGTAGATAGATGGCTCGTGCTGTTGTTCCGTTGAATTTTAATGCGTTCCTTGAGAAAGCAAAGTTGAAAGATGATGGTAGCAATTACACGGACTGGGTCCGTAACTTGAGGATTATCCTCATTGCTGCACAGAAGAATTACGTCCTGGAAGCACCGCTGGGTGCCAGGCCTGCTGCTGGAGCAACACCAGATGTTATGAACGTCTGGCAGAGCAAAGCTGATGACTACTCGATAGTTCAGTGTGCCATGCTTTACGGCTTAGAATCGGGACTTCAACGACGTTTTGAACGTCATGGAGCATATGAGATGTTCCAGGAGTTGAAGTTGATATTTCAAGCAAATGCCCGGATTGAGAGATATGAAGTCTCCAATAAGTTCTATAGCTGCAAGATGGAGGAGAACAGTTCTGTCAGTGAGCATATACTCAAAATGTCTGGGTATAATAATCACTTGATTCAATTGGGAGTTAATCTTCCAGATGATTGCGTCATTGACAGAATTCTCCAATCACTGCCACCTAGCTACAAGAGCTTCGTGATGAACTATAATATGCAAGGGATGAATAAGACTATTCCCGAGCTCTTCGCAATGCTGAAAGCTGCGGAGGTAGAAATCAAGAAGGAGCATCAAGTGTTGATGGTCAACAAGACCACTAGTTTCAAGAAAAACGGCAAAGGGAAGAAGAAGGGGAACTTCAAAAAGAAGAGCAAGCAAGTTGCTGCTCAAGAGAAGAAACCCAAATCTGGAGCTAAGCCTGAAACTGAGTGCTTCTACTGCAAGCAGACTTGTCACTGGAAGCGGAACCGCCCCAAGTATTTGGCGGATAAGAAGGATGGCAAGGTGAACAAAGGTATATGTGATATACATGTTATTGATGTGTACCTTACTAATGCTCGCAGTAGCACCTGGGTATTTGATACTGGTTCTGTTGCTAACATTTGCCACTCGAAATAGGGACTACGGATTAAGCGAAGATTGGCTAAGGATGAGGTGACGATGTGCGTGGGAAATGGTTCCAAAGTTGATGTGATCGCGGTCGGCACGCTACCTCTACATCTACCTTCGGGATTAATATTAGACCTAAATAATTGTTATTTGGTGCCAGCGTTAAGCATGAACATTATATCTGGATCTTGTTTGATGCGAGACGGCTATTCATTTAAATTAGAGAATAATGGTTGTTCTATTTTTATGAATAAAATCTTTTATGGTCATGCACCCATGAAGAATGGTCTATTCTTATTAAATCTCGATAGTAGTGACACACATATTCATAATGTTGAAACCAAAAGATGCAGAGTTGATAATGATAGTGCAACTTATTTCTGGCACTGCCGTTTAGGTCATATCGGTATAAAGCGCATGAAGAAACTCCATACTGATGGACTTTTGGAACCACTTGATTATGAATCACTTGGTACTTGCGAACCGTGCCTTATGGGTAAGATGACAAAAACACCGTTCTCCGGTATTATGGAGAGAGCAACAGATTTGTTGGAAATCATACATACAGATGTATGTGGTCCGATGAATGTTGAGGCTCGTGGCGGATATCGTTATTTTCTCACCTTCACAGATGACTTAAGCAGATATGGGTATATCTACTTAATGAAACATAAGTCTGAAACATTTGAAAAGTTCAAAGAATTTCAGAGTGAAGTTGAAAATCATCGTAACAAGAAAATAAAATTCCTACGATCTGATCGTGGAGGAGAATATTTGAGTTACGAGTTTGGTGTACATTTGAAACAATGCAGAATAGTTTCGCAACTCACGCCACCCGGAACACCACAGCGTAATGGTGTGTCCGAATGTCGTAATCGTACTTTACTTGATATGGTGCAATCTATGATGTCTCTTACTGATTTACCGCTATCGTTTTGGGGTTATGCTCTAGAGACGACCGCATTCACGTTAAATAGGGCACCATCAAAATCCGTTGAGACGACGCCTTATGAACTGTGGTTTGGCAAGAAACCAAAGTTGTCGTTTCTGAAAGTTTGGGGCTGCGATGCTTATATGAAAAAGCTTCAACCTGATAAGCTCGAACCCAAATCAGAAAAATGTGTCTTCATAGGATATCTAAAGGAAACTATTGGATACACCTTCTATCACAGATCCGAAGGCAAGACTTTTGTTGCTAAATTCGGAAACTTTCTAGAGAAGGAGTTTCTCTCGAAAGAAGTGAGTGGGAGGAAAGTAGAACTTGAAAAGGTAACCGTACCTGCTCCCTTATTGGAAAGTAGTACATCACAGAAACCAGTTTCTGTGACACCTACACCAATTAGTGAGGAAGCTAATGATGATGATCATGAAACTTCAGAACAAGATACTACTGAACCTCATAGATCAACCAGAGTAAGATCCGCACCAGAGTGGTACGGTAATCCTGTTCTGGAAGTCATGCTACTAGATCATGATGAACCTACGAACTATGGAGAAGCGATGGTGAGCCCAGATTCCGCAAAATGGCTTGAAGCCATGAAATCTGAGATGGGATCCATGTATGAGAACAAAGTGTGGACTTTGGTTGACTTGCCCAAAGATCGGCATGAAATTGAGAATAAATGGATCTTCAAGAAGAAGACTGACGCTGACGGTAATGTTACTGTCTACAAAGCTCGACTTGTCACAAAAGGTTTTCGACAAGTTCAAGGGATTGACTACGATGAGACCTTCTCACCCGTAGCGATGCTTAAGTATGTCCGAATCATGTTAGCAATTGCCGCATTTTATGATTATGAAATTTGGCAGATGGATGTCAAAACTGCATTCCTGAATGGATTTCTGGAAGAAGAGTTGTATATGATGCAGCCGGAAGGTTTTGTCGATCCAAAGGGAGCTAACAAAGTGTGCAAGCTCCAGCGATCCATTTATGGACTGGTGCAAGCCTCTCGGAGTTGGAATAAACGCTTTGATAGTGTGATCAAAGCATTTGGTTTTGTACAGACTTTTGGAGAAGCCTGTATTTACAAGAAAGTGAGTGGGAGCTGTGTAGCATTTCTGATATTATATGTAGATGACATATTACTAATCGAAAATGATATAGAATTTCTGGATAGCGTAAAGGGATACTTGATAAGAGTTTTTCAATGAAAGACCTCGGTGAAGCTGCTTACATATTGAGCATTAAGATCTATAGAGAATGATCAAGACGCTTAATTGGACTTTCACAAAGCACATACCTTGACAAAATTTTGAAAAAGTTCAAAATAGATCAAGCAAAGAAAGGATTCTTGCCTGTGTTACAAGGTGTGAAATTGAGTAAGACTCAATGGCCGACCAATGCAGAAGATAGAGAGAAAATTAAAGATGTTCCCTATGCTTCAGCCATAGGCTCTATCATGTATGCAATGCTGTGTACCAGACCTGATGTGTGTCTTGCTATAAGTCTAGCAGGGAGGTACCAAAGTAATCCAGGAGTGGATCACTGGACAGCGGTCAAGAACATCCTGAAATACCTGAAAAGGACTAAGGATATGTTTATCATATATGGAGGTGACAAAGAGCTCATCGTAAATGGATATGCTGATGCAAGCTTTGACACTGATCCGGACGATTCTAAATCGCAAACCGGATACGTGTTTACATTAAACGGTGGAGCTGTCAGTTGGTGCAGTTCTAAACAAAGCGTTGTGGCGGGATCTACATGTGAAGCGGAGTACATAGCTTCTTCGAAAGCAGCAAACGAAGGAGTCTGTATGAAGGAGTTCATATCCGATCTAGGTGTCATACCTAGTGCATCGGATCCAATGAAAATCTTTTGTGACAATACTGGTGCAATTGCCTTGGCAAAGGAATCCAGATTTCACAAGAGAACCAAGCACATCAAGAGACGCTTCAATTCCATCCGGGATCTAGTCCAGGTGGGAGACATAGAGATTTGCAAGATACATATGGATCTGAATGTTGCATACCTGTTGACTAAGCCTCTTCCACGAGCAAAACATGATCAGCACCAAAGCTCCATGGGTGTTAGAATCATTACTGTGTAATCTAGATTATTGACTCTAGTGCAAGTGGGAGACTAAAGGAAATATGCCCTAGAGGCAATAATAATGTTATTATTTTATTTCCTTACATCATGATAAATGTTTATTATTCATGCTAGAATTTTATTATCCGGAAACATAATACTTGTGTGAATACATAGACAAACTAAACGTCACTAGTATGCCTCTACTTGAATAGCTTGTTAATCAAAGATGGTTATGTTTCCTAACCATAGACATGTGTTGTCATTTGATTAACGGGATCACATTATTAGGAGAATGATGTGGTTGACACGACCCATTCCATTAGCTTAGCACCCGATCGTTTAGTATGTTGCTATTGCTTTCTTCATGACTTATACATGTTCCTATGACTATGATATTATGCAACTCCCGTTTGCCGGAGGAACACTTTGTGTGCTACCAAACGTCACAACGTAACTGGGTGATTATAAAGGTGCTCTACAGGTGTCTCCAAAGGTAAATGTTGGGTTGGCGTATTTCGAGATTAGGATTTGTCACTCCGATTGTCAGAGAGGTATCTCTGGGCCCTCTCGGTAATGCACATCACATAAGCCTTGCAAGCATTGCAACTAATGAGTTAGTTGCGAGATGATGTATTACGAAATGAGTAAAGAGACTTGCCGGTAACGAGATTGAACTAGGTATTGAGATACCGACGATCGAATCTTGGGCAAGTAACATACCGATGACAAAGGGAACAACGTATGTTGTTACGCGGTCTGACTGATAAAGATCTTCGTAGAATATGTGGGAGCCAATATGAGCATCCAGGTTCCGCTATTGGTTATTGACCGGAGACATGTCTCGGTCATGTCTACATTGTTCTCGAACCCGTAGGGTCCGCATGCTTAAGGTTTCGATGACAGTTATATTATGAGTTTATGAGTTTTGATGTACCGAAGTTAGTTCGGAGTCCCGGATGTGATCACGTACATGACGAGGAGTCTCGAAATGGTCGAGACATAAAGATTGATATATTGGACGGCTATATTCGGACATCGGAAGTGTTCCGGGTGATTTCGGAGAAAACCGGAGTGTCGGAGGGTTACCGGAACCCCCCCGGGAGAAGTAATGGGCCTTATGGGCCTTAGTGGAGAGAGAGAGGGGAGGCCAGGGTGGGCCGCGCCCCCCTCCCCCTCTGGTCCGAATTGGACTAGGAGAGGGGGGGCGGCGCCCCCCTTTCCTTCTCCCTCTCCCCCTTCCTTTCCCCCTCCTAGTAGGAGTAGGAAAGAGGGGAGTCCTACTCCTACTAGGAGGAGGACTCCTCCTCCTTGGCGCGCCCTAGGGCCGGCCGGCCTCCTCCCCTTGCTCCTTTATATACGGGGGCAGGGGGCACACCTAGACACACAAGTTGATCCACGTGATTGTTTTCTTAGCCGTGTGCGGTGCCCCCTTCCACGATACTCCTCGATAATATTGTAGCGGTGCTTAGGCAAAGCCCTGCGACGGTAGAACATCAAGATCGTCACCACGCCGTCGTGCTGACGGAACTCTTCCCCGACACTTTGCTGGATTGGAGTCCGGGGATCGTCATCGAGCTGAACGTGTGCTAAAACTCGGAGGTGCCGTAGTTTCGGTGCTTGATCGGTCGGGCCGTGAAGACGTACGACTACATCAACCGCGTTGTCATAACGCTTCCGCTGTCGGTCTATGAGGGTACGTAGATCACACTCTCCCCTCTCGTTGCTATGCATCACCATGATCTTGCGTGTGCATAGGAATTTTTTTGAAATCACTACGTTCCCTAACACTTCAGTCCGGTGGTGAAACCGGCCACAATCCATGTGGTTCTCAGCCTCGCCACCTCCGGCTCGTGGCCCATTGATACGTCTCCGTCGTATCTATAATTTTTGATTGTTGCATGCCAATATTCTACAACTTTCATATGCTTTTGGCAACTTTTTATACTATTTTTGGGGACTAACATATTGATCCAGTGCCCAGTGCCAGTTCCTGTTTGTTGCATGTTTTTTGTTTCGCAGAAAATCCATATCAAATAGAGTCCAAACGGGATAAAAATGGACAGAGATTATTTTTGGAATATATGTGAGATATGGGAAGAAAATCAACGCGAGACGGTTCCCGAGGGAGGCACGAGGCAGGGGAGCGAGCCCCACCCCCCTGGGCGCGCCCCTGACCCTCGTGGCCCCCCATAAGGCGGTTGATGCCCTTCTTCGGCCGCAAGAAAGCTAATTTTCACGAAAAAATCCCGGCGAAGGTTTCAATCCAATCGGAGTTACGGATCTCCATATATACGAAACGGTGAAAGGGCATAATACCAGAACGCAGAAACGGAGAGAGACAGAGAGACAGATCCAATCTCGGAGGGGCTCTCGCCCCTCCCATGCCATGGAGACCAAGGACCAGAGGGGAAACCCTTCTCCCATCTAGGGAGGAGGTCAAGGAAGAAGAAAAAGGAGGGGGGCTCTCTCCCCCTCGCTTTCGGTGGCACCGGAGTGCCACCGGGGGCCATCATCATCACCGCAATCTTCACCAACAACTTCACCGCCATCATCACCAACTCTTCCCCCTCTATGCAGCGGTGTAACCCCTATTTTACCCGCTGTAATCTCTACTTAAACATGGTCCTCGATGATACGTCTCCGTCGTATCTATAATTTTTGATTGTTCCATGCCAATATTCTACAACTTTCACATACTTTTGGCAACTTTTTATACTATTTTTTGGACTAACATATTGATCCAGTGCCCAGTGCCAGTTCTTGTTTGTTGCATGTTTTTTGTTTCGCAAAATATCCATATCAAACGGAGTCCAAACGGGATAAAAACTGACGGAGATTTTTTTGGAATATATATGATTTTTGGGAAGAAAAATCCACGCGAGACGGTGCCCGAGGTGGCCACGAGGCAGGGGGCGCGCGCCTGACCCTCGTGGGCCACCCGTAAGGCGGTTGATGCCCTTCTTTCGCCGCAAGAAAGCTAATATCCGGATAGAGATCGTGTTAAAATTTCAGCCCAATCAGATTTACGGATCTCCGGGAATATAAGAAACGGTGAAAGGGAAGAATCTGAGAACGCAGAAACAGAGAGAGATAGAGAGACATATCCAATCTCGGAGGGGCTCTCGCCCCTCCCGTGCCATGGAGGCCATGGACCAGAGGGGAAACCCTTCTCCCATCTAGGGAGGAGGTCAGGGAAGAAGAAGAAGGAGGGGGGCTCTCCCCCCTCGCTTCCGGGGGCCATCATCATCACCGCGATCTACACCAACACCTCCGCCATCTTCACCAACATCTCCATCACCTTCCCCCCTCTATCTACAGCGGTCCACTCTCCCACAACCCGCTGTACCCTCTACTTGAACATGGTGCTTTATGCTTCATATTATTATCCAATGATGTGTTGCCATCCTATGATGTCTGAGTAGATTTTCGTTGTCCTATCGGTGGTTGATGAATTGCTATGATTGATTTAATTTTCTTGTGGTTATGTTGCTGTCCTCTGGTGCCCATCATATGACTGCACGCGTGGATCACACCCTAGGGTTAGTTGTATGTTGATAGGACTATGTATTGGAGGGCAAGAGTGACAGAAGCTTCAACCTAACATAGAAATTGATGCATACGGGATTGAAGGGGGGCCAATATACCTTAATGCTATGGTTGGGTTTTACCTTAATGAACATTAGTAGTTGCGGATGCTTGCTAATAGTTCCAATCATAAGTGCATAGAATTCTAAGTCAGGGATGACATGCTAGCAGTGGCCTCTCCCACATAATACTTGCTATCGGTCTAGTAAAGTAGTCAATTGCTTAGGGGCAATTTCGCAACTCATACCACCACTTTTCCACACTCGCTATATTTACTTTATTGTTTCTTTATCTAAACAGCCCCTACCTTTTATTTACGTGCTCTTTATATTCTTGCAAACCTATCCAACAACACCTACAAAGTACGTCTAGTTTCATACTTGTTCTAGGTAAAGCGAACGTCAAGCGTGCGTAGAGTTGTATCGGTGGTCGATAGAACTTGAGGGAATATGTGTTCTACCTTTAGCTCCTCGTTGAGTTCTACACTCTTACTTATCGAAAACTGTTGCGATCCCCTATACTTGTGGGTTATCACTCAACGCTATATATTATTTTCCAATGATGTATGCCTATCCTATGATGTTTGACTAGATCTTTTTTGTCCTATGGGTTAATTGATGATCGTGATTGGTTTGAGTTGCATGTTTTATTATTGGTGCTGTCCTATTGTGCTCTCCGTGTCGCGCAAGCGTGAGGGATTCCCGCTGTAGGGTTTGCAGTATGTTCATGATTTGCTTATGGTGGGTGGCGTGAGTGTCAGAAGCACAGACCCGAGTAAGTAGGTTGTTTGCGTATGGGATAAAGAGGACTTGATGCTTTAATGCTATGGTTGGGTTTTACCTTAATGATCTTTAGTAGTTGCGGATGCTTGCTAGAGTTCCAATCATAAGTGCATATGATCCAAGTAGAGAAAGTATGTTAGCTTATGCCTCTCCCTCAAATAAAATTGCAATAATGATTACCGGTCTAATTATCGATTACCTAGGGACAAATAACTCTCTCATAACAAAAAGCTCTCTACTAAAATTAATTTAGTTGTGTCTTTATCTAAACAGCCCCTATTTTTTATTTATGTGCTCTTTATTATCTTGCAAACCTATCCAAAAACACCTACAAAGTACTTCTAGTTTCATACTTGTTCTAGGTAAAGCGAACGCTAACCGTGCGTAGAGTTGTATCGGTGGTCGATAGAACTTGAGGGAATATTTGTTCTACCTTTAGCTCCTCGTTGGGTTCGACACTCTTACTTATCGAAAACTGTTGTGATCCCCTATACTTGTGGGTTATCACCCATCCATCAACTCGATATCAAGAACGCATTTCTTCATGGAGAACTCAAGGAGACCGTCTATTGTGCCCAACCATCCGGCTTAATCGATCCTTCTCACCCAGATCATGTTTGTCTCCTACGTAAGTCTCTCTATGGCTTGAAAAAAGACCCCCGTACGTGGTTTCATCGCTTCAAGTCCTTCCTCTTATCCTTTGGTTTTCATGCATCCAAGAGTGACTCCTCACTCTTCATTATGTCCCACGGGTCCTCCATTGCATACCTCCTTGTCTACGTAGATGACATAATTCTTACAGCAAGCACACCGCATGTTCTCCATTCCATCATTCAATCCCTCAAAGCAGAATTCTCCATGGCCGACCTCGGCGAGCTCCATCACTTCCTTGGCATTAATGTCACACCCAACAACTCCGGCCTATTTTTGAGCTAGCAACAATACACATTAGAGGTTTTAGACCGCGCCAATATGCTCAACTGCAAACCCGTTCCGACACCAATTGACACCAATGCCAAACTCTCTGCCACCGATGGTCACCTCCTTCCCAACCCAACCAACTATCGCAACCTTGTCGGTGCCTTGCAATACCTCACTCTTACCTGTCCGGACATATCATATGCGGTGCAACAAATTTGCCTCTTCATGCATCAACCAAGGGATGCTCACATGCAACTCATCAAGCACGTTCTTCGCTATCTACGGGGTACCATGCACTTTGGCATTCAACTTTACAAGTCCCCCTCTCTTGATCGTGTAGCCTACACCGACGCCGATTGGGCGGGTTGCCCTGATACGAGAAAATCCACATCGGGGTTCTATCTCTTTCTCGGGAACAGCTTGATCTCCTAGTCATCGAAACGCCAGCCGACAGTTTCCCGCTCCAGTGCCGAGGCTAAATACCATGTCATTGCCAACTGCGTTGCCGAGTCTTGTTGGGTCCGCCAGCTTCTCCACGAGCTACAACGACCTCTTTCTCGCGCCACCATTGTATATTGTGACAACATCAGCGCATCTTATCTCTCTTATAGTCCGGTTCAGCATCAGCGCACTAAACATATAGAGATTGATCTTCACTTTGTTCGAGATCATGTGGCACTCGGTGAAGTGCATGTTTTACATGTACCGTCCAATTCTCAGTTTGCAGACTTGTTCACCAAGGGGCTTCCTTCACAGGTCTTCATTGAGTTTCGATCTAGCTTGAACGTCCTCCCAAACGAAGTTCCAGCTGAGGGGGGTGTTAACATGTACTTGTAATTGTATGTAGTGCGCACGTCGCCTCCTAGATTGTAGGATCTGAACCAACTTCCCCCGGCCTGCGTGCCCACTCCATGGGGTGTACCAAAAAATCTGAAAGATTTATCCTAGATTCTAGATAGAAAGCTTTGCCACGCTGCAAAGGTTTGAACTTCAAAACATATTTTATGCGAGAGAAACAAAAAAGAGAAAAATTCATATAGAAAGTTAGTTGTGTTGCATAGATCTTAAAACAATATTGGACAGCCAGGATAGTAGGGCCCGGGTGCAGATGTTCTAAAAATCCACGTCCTGTGGAGCTATGGGACGAGAAAACTGCGCGAACGTTGCCGTGGGAATGCCGACGTCAGAGTCAGACACGGGAAGGCTGGAGCGGGACGCCTCGCAGCCTCGCCTGTTGTAGGAAGACATGGAACATTGGAGGGTCACTCTGAGGACCCATATGGCCCCTACGTCCTCCCCATGGCCCTTGGCTTCGGTAGCGGGTGGATCCCGAGTTCCCGAGTACGGACGGAGGGAAGGGTGACACTGCAGACGTCGTCATCCATGAGGCGACTAGAGTCACTGGCTCACTGCACGTCCATGCGCCGCCTCGCCGTCCCAGGGCTTCCACGGCGCCAAAGCCGCGACCGCTAGCGCCCGCCTGTATGCAACCATCTCGGGCGCGGGAACCACCGGCCATCGCACGGCGCCGACTCGCCGCCGCCACGCTGTCGTTGTTGCTTACCGGGGCTGGCGCCGCAGGCTATGTCACCTCACGATCACCCCTGCGGAAGCTCGCCATCCTAGGCACACGGGTGCCACCGCCACTTCGTTCGCTTCATGCGGCCGCGGCGGCTGGTGCTCCACTGCTTCTCTGCTTGCAATATCCACGCCGCCTGTCGTCGCTGTTGCCTCGCGTTGTTTCCTCATCGAAGGCACACCAGCCGTGGGAGAGAGAGAGGGTGGCAGCAGACCTCCGCGGTATCGTCCTGCAGGTTGTTCAGTATCAGCGCCTTCCGCACTGCATCCGCCCAGATCGACGGACGCCAGCCCGGGGGGACCAACACGGCCAGGAGCAGTGGCCAAGAGGCTGCACATGCTTGCTTTCGGCAGCCGGTCGCTGGCTTGCTGCATGCCGCATAGGCGAGTGTCGTTGGCATACTGGCTTGCCGGCAGCGTGTTAATCTGCCCTTGCTGCGGTGTCTTAGTGCCCATTATGGGCAACTTGATAAAGCTATAATTTTCATCTTTGGTTAACAATTGCACTTATAGATTCTAATGTCAATGCAGTACATCTAAACATGAATTGCAATCAAGATTAGTTATTGGATGTTCTCTCTTTCTTAAACTTGGATAAAGATTGTGTTACCAGGAAAAAGGTAATTAGATGTCTCCCTTGCTCCAGAATTATGCAAATTACTCTATTTAAGATGGCATAACACCGTTGCTGGACATGTCTCTCAACAATACTTGCATAGGTGACCCCCACGGCCAGGAGTGCCAAGAGGCCGTACTGAAGTAGAGCTTTCCTTCGACGGTTTCTGAAGAAGCTCTCAAACTGAAGGTGCATATGTATGTCCTGGACGGTCCGCCTGCTACCGTCGACTGTGGAAATAAATGCTCAAGAAAATAGGTTCACAATACAAACTAAGATCTTGGAAGACATATGCGATGATTTTTCAAACATTATACCATTGCGTAAGCATGCCCTCAAACCAGATCATATGCAAGAATTTGCAAAGACTCTACACCACTTCATCACAGGCACCAATCCTGAGATCGCCAAAAAAAAGGCACCAATCCCGCAGGAGGCCGCACTAGAATGGTCTAAGATAGAAGTGAGGGCATCGTGTTTGTTTGAACTTATTAGAAAAGTACTAGAATATACTCCCTGTTTCCTGATATACAACTTTTTTAGCTTCTCTTTTTGCGATTGCAATCGCACCTACGTAGCTCTCTTGCTTTAAATTGAGTTTCACTGTAAACAATAAAAACAACATGTGTAGACATGATGTATCGATGGGGCGTGGAGCGCGGGCATAGCTAGTAATGTGGTAAAGCAAACGCTTGATACGTCTCAAATGTCTTCATAATTTTTTATTGTTTCATGCTTTTGTATTATCACTTTGAATACTTTTTATATCATTTTATATTATGATTAACCTATTAATTTAGTGTCCCATGCCAGTTCCGGTTTTCTGCATCCTTTTTTATTTTACAGGAAATCAATATCTATGAAGGTCAAAATTACTTGTCGATTTAAAACGATATTTTTAGGGCAACGAAGGACACAAGAAGCTTGGAGAATATTTAATCTACTTTGACTTTGACTTTGACTATGACTTTGAAGTTTGGATGAAGTGAAGAGGAATTCTTGAATTTTCTGTGAGATTCACTCTCACATAGAGAAAGATTCCGAGTATTTTAGTACTACATGTCTTCCATAGAAATTCTACGAATCAACAAAATTCCCACCATCCGTTTACTGTTGACCATGAACCAAGTAAAAAAAAGATGTTAATAACGAAATAGTGCCGCCCCTATGGGTTCAGTCCAGATCAAACTCCAACTCTAAGCATTAGAATGCAACAAATCCCGGGCTGCAGCCGAAAACTTAGGACGTGTTTGGTTGCCCGCATTGACTGTATTGCATGCATAGCATGATGTTTAAAGTACCTCACAACCAGGCCCGCTAGGAACCCCAAATCAACAGTTTCTAGCGAGGCAGACTCGACCGAAACAGGGGAGGGGAACGCGGCGCGTAGCTCATGCGACCACGGAGATGGTGCGAGCTCGCACGCGTCTCTAAAAAAGCGGCGGGAGGATTTCGGGTTATTACCTCACGCCGATTCGGTCGCCCTATATAGCCCCCTTCGCCTCACCGCCGAAACTCCCGCCACCACTCTCCCCCCTTGTGAGCTTTCCCTCCGACGCGCATCGGCACCGACGAGCAGGTAAGGGGCGCTCCTTCTCCGGCCAGTGGTGCACAGCGGCGGCGACTCGTGTCCTCCTCTTCTCCAATATGTTCCGTGTCTCCCTCGGGCTGCAACGATGGCCTCTGTGAGTTCAATCACCCCCTTCTCTATACTCGTTGTAGCTAGATTTGAGAGCATGTGGTAGGAGATATGTTCATCTGAAAGCTGAGATATTCCTCACCAAGACCATGTATGTTGGAGATTAGGATTTTGTCTGGTCCAGTTCATCGTTGCTTCGAGAAGGCAACATAAATAATGTCTATCCGAAGAGACATGTGCATATCACTCACCGAATGTATATCTCTACTATGCAAGAGATATAGGAAAGAAACGACTGTATATATCCAATTCAAGGTGTAGAATGCAGCGTCGCTTTAGTGGCAACAGAAGCATCCCTTCTCCGCAAGATTCGTCTTAGACAGTGACGATCTCAATCTGCACTTAGCCAGGCTCATTCTTAGCATTCTCCTGGTAGGCTGAAGCACATAATAAAGTCATACACTGCATATCTAATACCGTCTCCGTCCAGATTATAGGAGGCAGTATAGAAATCATGAACTTCTCCAACTTCTAACATTTGGGTTGGCTGTAAAATAATTAACTGAAGTTGAGGATACCGATATGCACACCGAGCTGAAGTTGAGGAAGGCTAACATGGAAATTGTGCCAATGCTCTCCATAACCTGATCGCATAAGTTAAAATCCTCTCGTCTGAAGCTGACCAGCCGCCCATAGTCGATTTTGAAGTAACCAAGTGAAGAACTTAATCTTCTCCTCGGCCCTGACCTGTCAGGCTCGCTGAAGATGGCGTCCTCCGATCCTACCAAGAAACTAAATTTTGTATGCTGAAAGAGCTTAATAAGACCCATCCGTCATCGAAGTCCAGGAAATAGAATCCTCTAAATCATTAAGCTAAACCAATTGAAGCTTGCCCCACAAGTACTCTTAGATTTTCATTCAACAAATTTCGGTACTGATATGTTTCAACTGAAAATTGAGATTTTCATTTTCTTCACCAAGACCATGTATGGTTTGTCTGATTCATTTCGGTACTGATATGTTTCAACTGAAAATTGAGATTTTCATTTTCTTCACCAAGACCATGTATGGTTTGTCTGATTCATCAACATCTATAAACAAGCTGGGGAACCAGCACATCGTCGCTTCAAAAAGGCAACATAAGTAATGTCAATCTGAAGAGACAAGTGTGCACATCACTCACTGAATATATCTAACTGAAGGTGTGGAATGCAGCATGCTTTAATAATTCGTCTCAGACATAGCCGTCGCAATCTGCAGGCACAAAGCCAACATGCATGCCATTCTGCTTGCACTTGGCCAGGCCAATTCTTAGCATTCTTAGCACACATGTAAAGTCATACACTACATATGTAATACTGCCTCGGTTCGGATTACAGGCGATGTTCTAGAAAGCCTGAACTTCCCCACTTCAAAGATTCAGGGTTGTATAGTGCAAATAAAAAAAAGTAGACCAGTAGGGGGAGGAGCCCCTTCAGCTTTTTAATTAAGAGAGGGAAGTGTGAGACACACGTCTGAACCAAGGTTCGAACACGCGCCGGCTGTAGTGCAAACAATACATCTTATTTAAAAATGTTGAAGACTGTACCTATCTAAATCACCATCTATTTATAAATAGAATTAGAGAAGTTCTAGGTACATCAGTAGTACTTGAAAAACAACATAAGTATCAGTCTGAAGATAATATGCTCACTGGAAACCTATCTCTTTTTTCCAAATGAGTAGGAAAGAGTGATTTTTATTTTACTACTTCTATCTAGTCCAAGGTTTGGAATGCCGCATCGCTTCAATGACAAAAGAAGTACCTATGAGCATCTGGCGCTTCCCTTCACCTTAGACATTGCGCATCTCAATCTGAATGTGTCCTTCAGGGATAGAGCCACCATGCATGCCATTATGCTGCACTGGGTCAGGCTCCACATCCCCAACATTCTCGCCGCTTAAATGGACACCCCCGGAATTTCCAATACCAGCTACATGGAAGGTTTGTATACCAGGGCTGGGGTTGTCACCTATGCCATTCTGCAACAGATGGGACTCATCGTCGGTGCCACTGTAGCTGACACTTTCCACATCAGCCAACCTCATAATGCTTATCAGCAGCATGAGAGTTGAAATGGATCCGGTGATGACAAAGAGACCAGAGAAACTTTGGAGAGTGAGAGGGGCGGAGTCCATGTTAGAGACCATGCTAGCACCCATTGGAGGTGAAGCTTGTCCGAACCATTTCCCTTCGATTTGTGAGCCCTCATCCCCTCCTACTAGGTCCAGGATGGCAGTCGAAAGATTATGCACTAGCGCAGAATCTAGACGGAACGCCTGAACATAAGAATACGATGTCAGCAACTTAATTTGTATCCGGATTGTCTCGTAGCGCTGCAAGAACAAATCAGGAATATACAAGGCATTAGGTTGAGTAGCTTACAAAACCAAATCCAGGAGTCTTGTATATGCACCCGAGCATCCTAAAATCATTTTTGTATTGACTGTCAGAGAGGAAAGAAGTTAAATAGGGGATCTCATCAACGATAGCCGATACTCCTCCTTTCTTGGATCCCTTCTTCAAAGCTTCAGCATATTGTTCTTTCGTCGTGTAGTTCCTTAACCTGTTTTCATTGATGGTATGATTAATCAAGAAGGATCGCACAAATGATTCATCTTGGTATCCTACAAAGTCACCACTCTTCTGGAGCGTCTCAAAATCTGTCACCGAAGGATGGAGCCTCTTTGTAGTCAGAATGGATGACAAGCTTGCAGTGTAGCTCTGGACAAGAACCAGCACCACAAAACACCATATCACCACAACAATTTTTGACAAAGGGCTTCTAATAGTATGACCTGCGCATGAAATAACCAACATATTTTAATCTTATAACTGTGGTGAATTAAAATACTTACTATAATGCATCAAATATTGTCAGGAAGTTCAAGCTTGAAGTGCTGACCATGGGAAAAAGTCAAAGTGGAGAAAACAAAGTAGAGGGCTGTGCTACACTGTCTCAAACTTGATCCTTGGTACTCCTGATTTCTGGGTAGCTCAATCATCCACACGACAAAGCCAGTATAGAGGAAAAAGACAATGGTTGCAAGCCAAAGCTCCCCATTTAGTGGCTTTACAAATGTCCAACTGATTCTATAGGGTTCATCCACGGCAAGCACAAGCATAGACACACCAGACTGTGTGTATGGCATTGTAAAGTCGGTGGTGGTTACTCGTTCAGCCGTTATGGTCACATCGCCTACTGCACCATCATAGACCTGTTTATCCACCAGAAATCTAGCAGAGATTAAAAGGTATTCAGGTAATAAGTCAACATACGTGAAAAATAAGTGGGTCAGAGTAAGCCTTACCCCCAAAGACACGTTGCCTACTAGCTCATCATAAGTACCATTGAAGACGAAATATTCATAGCACAGGAGAGGACGTAAATTCCTCATAGAAGCCTCGAAGATATCAATGCTGTAGCCAGTGACATGTTGTTTCTTGGAATTAGGATCAGTAACATTCACAAAATCTCGAAAACCTTTTTTCGGCGGCACAGCAATCTTCAGCCCCTTACCTCCGCAACTATTGCTTGCACCTAGTTTTCTTCTGTATCTTCTATTGGTTTCTGGATTAGGAAAGGTTATACTGTCATTTCCAAGTGTAAAGCCAAACTTGGCATAGCCCCTAGGAACTGTTACGGGATCTTCCAGCCAGAAGGCACACGATGTTGGAGAAATGCTGGGGAAGGAGAGAAACGGGACTTGGTTGCGGCTATAGCCCAGGTGTGTGACATGATCTGGGCCCCATATGATGGCTTGCACTTGCCCATTCTTGATCAGGTCCTCGGCTGCCAAAATCATAGAGAATTAGCCAAGCAAATAGCATGATATTGGAACAATTAAGCAAGCAAATAGGCCTATTGTTGCATTATTCGTTTAAGTATTTACATCATTGTTTTAAATAGCGGGCTATGCCAGAGATAGCAGCAGTCCTCCAAATTATCTAGCTATAGCTGGCTATTGCATAACCTTATTGGACAATTGTACATGAATCTTATAGCTGATCATTTAGCGGCACATTGCTCAAACCGCTATAATGAGGCTATAGCTAGGACTGGACGTACGAGCGAGCTTTTCGGCTCGGCCCGAAGCTCGCTCCATCTCGGCCCGATACAGCTCGGCTCGATAGGATTAGCGAGCGGGCCGAGGTCTGAAAACAGGCCCATTTCGCGACCGAGCTGAGCCGAGTTTCGGCCGGTCTAGCTCGGTGGCTCGCTTGCGGCCCAACCCAATTCCACCGTCCATCACAATGGCTAGCGCATTAGGGCACGAGCAACCACAGCCAGTCTCTCGTTTCTCCCTTTCACTGCTCTGCGCCGCCTCGCCCCTCTCTCGCCACGCCGCAAATCTGGATCCACGGCGACGAGCGATGCCGCGTTTCCTCGCCACACCGCAAATCTGGATCCATGGCGATGAGCGATGCCGTGTTTCCTCGCCACACCGACAGCAATGGACTCGGCACCGACGGCGACGGGCGGCGCGACCGTTCCTCACCACACCAGACGTAGACGGACGCGCCTCCCCTGCTTTCTCGCGGAACGTGACGAGCCGGAGCAGGTACCTCCTTCCTTCCCAATCCCTAGCCGCAGCTCTCTGAACTTTAGTAGTACGCATGTGATGGATCAATGGATGGATGGATCGATGGATGAACTTCCCAAACCCTAGCCGTAGGTGTCTGCACTAGTACACATCTGATGGATGGATGGATGGATCGATGGACGCGGTCAGGTAGATGTAGGGCTAGATGGATGGATCGTGGATGGATGTATTGTAGCATGTAGGGCTAGATCTAGAAGAGCCGGATGGATGGATCATGGATGGATGAAGTTATAGGGCAGAATGGATTGGTAGATGGAAATTTTCGTTGATTCCATGTGTAATTAGTTTTCTATTGTTGATGATCTACTTGCTGTAGCATAGCAGCTTGAAAAAAAATCTACTTGCTGGAAAATTACATTGATTCCATGTGTAATTAGTTTACTGTTGTTGATGACTGACCGTTTGTTGTTTGCTGATGTGTGCAGAGGCCTATCGTCGCCACAATAGACAAGGAAAATGGGAAGGAGAATGTGAAGGAGAAGGAGGAAGAGAGGACCTTGGACTCCATTATGAAGAGTAAGTTGCCGGTCTCGGGGACCACCGCCTCGACATCCCCCTGACCCCACCAGCGCTGGCGTGCGTGCCGAAATCGCCGCTGCCTCCGGCTCCGCAAACGACTATGAGAGGGAGGCTACATCTTCCCAGGTATGTCCGTGCAAAATAAATATTTGTGCAAGCTCATGTATGTGCTGTTTTTGCTTTTTGAAAGTCAAATTTATGTGTGCCCAAGCTCATATGTGCTGTTTTTGATATTCAAATGTCAAATATATATTTGTGCAAGCTCATGTGTGTGTGCTTTTTTTGGTGTCCAAATCTCAAATATATGTTTGTGCAAGCTAATGTGTGTGCTGTTTTTGCTATCCAAAAGTCAAATATATGTGTGTCCAAGCTCATATGTGTCTTGTGTTTGTGTGTTAGGCAATGGAGCATGATAAGCAAGCGGAGGAGGATCATGAAGAGGTGGAAGAGGATGAGGATGAGGACGAGGACGAGGAAGAGCAAGATACTTTGTTTGAGGTGCCCTCTGGGGTTGATGACAAATCAGATTCAGATGAGTTTGCGGATAGTGAAAGTTTCTTTATTTCGCTGTCAATATTTGATGTTTTGTTGTGTAAAGTTCAAAGGATGTGCTGTCCAAAATTCAATAGAAATGCTGCCCAATTCTTCCTCTCATATCCGTTCCATTGTTACAATTTTTGTAGAAGAAATCATAGAAGAAAGCTTATTTTCAATTACTATATGACCATTTTTTTAAACAATATACTGCTGGATGTTTCATTTTAAGCAGTATAAACTGTTTTATTTTCAAAATATGAGTTTAATTGCTGCAAAACAATTAAGATTGTGGACTATATACAGAGGTTCTGTCTTCTGTAAGTAAAAAATAAAGATTGGCGGCAGTTGGCTTTCGAGCCGGCTCGGTCTGAGCCGAGCCATACCAAAAACGAGCCGAGCCACTTGAAGTAGGCTCATTGGTTGAGCGAGCCGAGCCAAGCCGAGCCGCTCCAGAGCGAGCCAAAGCCAGGCTCGGATCAAGCTCGACTCGGCTCGGCTCGTGTCCAGCCCTAGCTATAGCCGGCTATTTAAAACTTTGATTTACACACTACTCAAACTGCAGCTAGCGGCTAGTGAGTACGTTGTAGTTTCACATCAGAGTAAGGGATTATCAGCATCACGAAAGTGAGGAACTATATTCTAGAGGTATGCCGTGCATCCGCATGACAGATCCTTTCCGCTTTCCTAACTTCCGAACATACAAAAATAACTTGAAGGAAATTTTTGCCCTGCCACTCTGTACCCACTAGCCAGCGAGTGGAGTCGCGAGAAAGAGTACCTTGTGGGCGAGAGATAAGGAGGCTTTGCCGCTAGCTCCAGCGAGGATGGAGGCCATGGCGGTCAACAGAGCCACAGAGGTCAGAGCCTCAGAGGGACTCGGCATCTCGGCGTTGCCCATAGCCAGTGGTGGCAGGGCGGCAGGTGGAGCAAGGACTCGGCATCTCGGCGTCGGGCGGGAGTACCGCGTCTGGACATTGAGGAAGTGGCCTGCTGAGTGCTGAGGCCGCCGCCGGTGCTGGGATTACGGCGGAAGCGAGTAGATGTTTGGACGTGTGATACTAGTACTACTAGGTGTCTGGGCCCTGGAAGGCTGGTGCGTTACGTGGGCCAACATTGCACTGGGCGGACCCGATCGATTTAGGGTTTACGAAACGAACCAAAATCTTTTTTCTAAAAAAAACCAAACCAAAATCTCTCTCGCCAATAAAAACCTTGTTTTTCTAAAAAAAAATAGAAAGAGATATTTAGGTTCGACGTATGTTCATTTACCAGCATGTGCGGCCGTGGCGAGATCACCGCGCGAGTCTCGTACGAGCAGCTCGATCCGCGCGGCGCCGTAGCCGGCGTGAGCGGCGTGGAAGTCGTCCAACGCCATGCAAATGCAGGCGCGCCTCTCCCTCCCCACGTCGCTCGTCAGGTCCAGCACCACGCCCACCCTCACCGGCGCCGCCGACGCCACCGCTGGTGGCGATGCAACGGCAACGGCGCTGCTCCAAAGCGTGAGCAAAGTGACGAGGACGAGCACGAGCCTTGCTGCCGGCCACTCCATGCGCGCGCGCGGTGGCATTCTTCCCTACTAATTCGGTGTACTTTACTGTCCGTCCGTGGATACGGTAGGACTGTACTCCTACATCATGTATATATACTATCCGTCGTGTACGTATGTTGATATGTATGTACTGCGCGGCTAGCGACGTGAAACAGTGGCAATGGTGGCCGGCGGCGAAATTTCCTGGGTAATCCTCCTTATCCTCGGGCGAAATTTCATGTATGCAAGCAAGTTCTCTAGAAATGCAGCCAAAGTCTCTCTCTCGCCCTCTCCCTGTCTCTTGACTCAGCCTCAAGAAGTCACTTGGGTGCAAAGGCAAGAAGCGTGGCACCATAGAAAAGGCGCCCTCAGCTGCTTGATGGATCATCTTCGGTCTCTTGGCTCGTCCTCACGATTCGGCGAGTGTGTCCAGGCAGCGGTAGGCATGTGAGTTTCGACGATGTTTCTGGTGTCAGTGTCAACTGTCAAGTAGAATGTTTGCTAGGGTAACTGAAACACAGACAAGGAGAAAAAATAACGACAGCCGCAAGAATGGGCATATATAGATCCTTGCTGTATTAGGGCATGTACAATGTTATCTTAGGAATGACACGTACGATAGATGATGAGGTGGAGGAGAGAGAAGTCATAAGAAAAGGCTTGCACTTCTCTTATTTAAGAAAAGACAAGAGATGATCTCTTAGCATAATATATATCCATAAGAAAGTCTCTCTCTCTCTCCCTCTCTCTGTCTCTTGACTCAGCCTCGAGAAGTCACTTGGGTGCAAAGGCAAGAAGTGTGGCACCATAGAAAAGGCGCCCTCAGCTGCTTGATGGATCATCTTCGGTCTCTTGGCTCGTCCTCACGATTCGGCGAGTGTGTCCAGGCAGCGGCAGGCATGTGAGTTTCGACGATGTTTCTGGTGTCAGTGTCAACTGTCAAGTAGAATGTTCACTAGGGTAATTGAAACACAGACAAGGAGAAAAAATAACGACAGCCGCAAGAATGGACATATATAGATCCTTGTATTAGGGCATGTACAATGCTATCTTATAATGACACGTAGGATAGATGGTAAGGTGGAGGAGAGAGAAGTCATAAGAAAAGGCTTGCACTTCTCTTATTTAAGAGAAGACAAGAGATGATCTCTTAGCATAATATGTCTCATCATGTTTTTAGAAATTACTAGTAGTTATTAAAGATAAGGCTAAGAAATGACCCATTATACATGTTTTTTTTTGTCATCTCTAAATTACATGTAAGATTTAAGATAAGATTATCTTATCAACCATTGTACATGCCTTTAGTAACAGAATCGAAATCCCAGTGTCTGCGTGGGGCTTCAGGGAGGTCATACGTACTACGTTGCACATGCATGTTCCGAGTAGGCGGGAGCGATGGCGAAGGTCGAGGTCGACTAAGGCTGATGGTAATGGAAGTATTATAATCAGTATCATGCATGCTAACTAGACTTTTAGGATGATGTGGCATACTATTAAATGAGCAAAGAGATGATGTGGTACGATACCGTATCATATTAAATGTTGCATTACTTTGTGTTATCCATGGCCATTAATAAGGCAACCTAAAATACTAATTTATAATATTATGCATTAAAGAAGTAATATCATATACTGGTATTATATGCATGATACAAGTAGATGATGCTCTCCATTACGACCGTGACTTGAGGCCAGAGAACAACCGAGGCATCTTCGCAGTTTCATACATGCAGTAAATGAAACACCGAGAGTTTTGTGTACATCTTGATGCAGACTTGCTCTGACTCTTTGATCCATGGCCAGCGAGGATTTGTCTCCAACCTAGCTGCTAGCTCCAGTTCCGTATAGTACAGGGTGAATGTATTAATTCTACGGACGACCTGCTGGGGCACAGATCTTTCTTTATGAAAGTGATGGCATGGATTTATCGATCCTTGCTGCACTAATTACTACGCAACACCTTTTTTGTGTGTGGATAATTACTCCATGTATGAAACAACCGAGGCATCTTCGCAGTTTCATACATGCAGTAAATTCAAACACGTTTTTTTGGAGTAAGTGAATACTTTTTGAAACTCGGAATATGCATAAAAATTCGAACAAAATTTTAGAAATTTGAACATTCTTTCATTTTGTTTTTTTTAATGGAAATATTTTTTGAAATTGGGAATAAAATAGGAAACACAAATATTTTTGCAAACTCCGAACAAAAGTTGAAATATAAACATTTTTGAGCATGCGAACAAAATTTGAATATAAGAACATTTTTGAATCAATGAAAAATTTTTGATAACACGAACAAATTTTTGAAAAAGCAAAAAAAATATCAAAAATAAGATTATTTTTTGAAAATACAAACATTTTTCAAAATTCCCAAACATTTTTGAATTTGTGTGCAAAAATTGAAAATGGGAACATTTTTTCAATTATCAAACATTTTTGTTAAAGCATGAACTTTTTTGAAATTTTGAACATTAAAAAAACGAGAACAAGTTTTGAATGGGAAATGTTTTTGAAACTCCAAACAATTTTGAAAAACAAGATTTTCTTTGAATTTCAAAAAAATATTTTGAAATTCTCACACTTATTTTGAAATAGAAAAGGAAAAAGGGAAAAAATAAAAGAAAACAAAAATGAAACAGATAAAACAGAAAAGAAAAAGTAAAAAAGAAACAAAAACAAAAAAGGAAAATAAAACCCCGCTTAAGGAACCTCACACGGTGATGATGTTGCTACCGACACTGGGCTTCACCTGAGCACCACTATGATATGATCGAGGTAGATTATGATGGAGGGGGGCACCGCACACGGTTAAAAGATCAATGATCAACTTGTGTGTCCAGAGGTGCCCCCTGTCCCCGTATATAAAGGAGCAAGTGGGGAGGCTGGCCGGCCCTCTATGGCGCGCCAGGAGGAGGAGTCCTCCTCCTAGTAGGAGTAGGACTCCCCACTTTCCTACTCCTACTAGGAGGGGGAAAGGAGGGGGGAGGAAGAAGGAAAGGGGGCGCCGCCCCCCCCCCCCTCCCTCTCCTAGTCCAATTCGGACCAGAGGGGGAGGGGCGCGCGGCTTGCCCTAGGCCAGCCCCCTCTCTCTCTCCACTAAGGCCCATAAGGCCCATTATTTCTCCCGGGGGAGGGGGGTTCCGGTAACCCTCCGGCACTCCGGTTTTTTCTCCGAAATCACCCGGAACACTTCCGGTGTCCGAATATAGTCATGCAATATATCGATCTTTACGTCTCGACCATTTCAAGACTCCTCGTCATGTCCGTGATCATATCCGGAACTCCTAACTACCTTCGGTACATCAAAACACAAAAACTCATAATACCGATCGTCACCAAACTTTAAGCGTGCGGACCCTATGGCTTCGAGAACTATGTAGACATGACCGAGACACGTCTCCGGTCAATAACCAATAGCGGAACCTAGATGTTCATATTGGCTCCCACATATTCTTCGAAGATCTTTATCGGTCAAACCGCATAACAGCACACGTTGTTCCCTTTGTCATCGGTATGTTACTTGCCCGAGAATCGATCGTCAGTATCTCAATACCTAGTTCAATCTCGTTACCAGCAAGTCTCTTTACTCGTTCTGTAATGCATCATCTCGTAACTAACTCATTAGTTACAATGCTTGCAAGGCTTATAGTGATGTGCATTACCGAGTGGGCCCAGAGATACCTCTCTGACAATCGGAGTGACAAATCCTAATCTTGATCTATGCCAACTCAACAAGTACCATTGGATACACCTGTAGAGCACCTTTATAATCACCCAGTTACGTTGTGACGTTTGGTAGCACACGAAGTGTTCCTCCGGTAATCGAGAGTTACATAATCTCATGGTCATAGGAACATGTATAAGTCATGAAGAAAGCAATAGCAGTAAACTAAAACGATCAAGTGCTAAGCTAATGGAATGGGTCAAGTCAATCACATCATTCTCCTAATGATGTGATCCCATTAATCAAATGACAACTCATGTCTATGGTTAGGAAACTTAACTATCTTTGATTAATGAGCTAGTCAAGTAGAGGCATACTAGTGATACTCTATTTGTCTATGTATTCACACATGTACTAAGTTTCCGGTTAATACAATTCTAGCATGAATAATAAACATTTATCATGATATGAGGAAATAAATAATAACTTTATTATTGCCTCTAGGTCATATTTCCTTCAGTCTCCCACTTGCACTAGAGTCAATAATCTAGATTACACAGTAATGATTCTAACACCCATGGAGCCTTGGTGCTGATCATGTTTTGCTCATGAGAGAGGCTTAGTCAATGGGTCTGCAACATTCAGATCTGTATGTATCTTGCAAATCTGTATGTCTCCCACCTGGACTTGATTGCGAATGGAATTGAAGCGTCTCTTGTTGTGCTTGGTTCTCTTGTGAAATCTGGATTCCTTTGCCAAGGCAATTGCACCAGTATTGTCACAAAAGATTTTCATTGGACCCAATGCACTAGGTATGACACCTAAATCGGATATGAACTCCTTCATCCAGACTCATTCATTTGCTACTTCCGAAGCAGCAATGTACTCCGCTTCACATGTAGATCCTGCCACGACGCTTTGTTTATAACTGCTCCAACTGACAACTCCACCGTTTAATATAAACATGTATCCGGTTTGCGATTTAGAATTGTCCGGATCAGTGTCAAAGCTTGCACCAACGTAACCATTTACGATGAGCTCTTTGTCACCTCCATAAACGAGAAACATATCCTTAGTCCTTTTCAGGTATTTGATGTTCTTGACCGTTGTCCAGTGATCCACTCCTGGATTACTTTGGTACCTCCCTGCTAAACTAATAGCAAGGCAGACATCAGGTCTGGTACACAGCATTGCATACATGATAGGGCCTACGGCTGAAGCATAGGGAATGACTTTCATTTTCTCTCTATCTTCTGCAGTGGTCGGGCATTGAGTCTTATTCAACTTCACACCTTGTAACACAGGCAAGAACCCTTTCTTTGCCTGATCCATTTTGAACTTTTTCAAAACTTTGGCAAGGTATGTGCTTTGTGAAAGTCCAATTAAGCGTCTTGATCTATCTCTATAGATCTTGATGCCTAATATGTAAGCAACTTCACCGAGGTCTTTCATTGAAAAACTCTTGTTCAAGTATCTTTTATGCTATCCATAAATTCTATATCATTTCCAATCAACAATATGTCATCCACATATAATATTAGAAATGCTACAGAGCTCCCACTCACTTTCTTGTAAATACAGGCTTCTCCAAAAGTCTGTATAAAATCATATGCTTTCATCACACTATCAAAACGTTTATTCCAACTCCGAGAGGCTTGCACCAGTCCATAAATGGATCCCTGGAGCTTGCACACTTTGTTAGCACCCTTTGGATCGATAAAACCTTCTGGTTGCATCATATACAACTCTTCTTCCAGAAATCCATTCAGGAATGCAATCTTTACATCCATTTGCCAAATTTCATAATCATAAAATGCGGCAATAGCTAACATGATTCGGACAGACTTAAGAATCGCTACGGGTGAGAAGGTCTCATCGTAGTCAACTCTTTGAACTTGTCGAAAACCTTTTGCAACAAGTCGAGCTTTGTAGACAGTAACATTACCATCAGCGTCTGTCTTCTTCTTGAAGATCCATTTATTCTCGATGGCTTGCCGATCATCGGGGAAGTCAACCAAAGTCCACACTTTGTTCTCATACATGGATCCCATCTCAGATTTCATGGCCTCAAGTCATTTTGTGGAATCTGGGCTCATCATCGCTTCCTCATAGTTCATAGGTTCGTCGTGGTCTAGTAACATGACCTCCAGAACAGGATTACCGTACCACTCTGGTGCGGATCTTACTCTGGTTTGACACCAATGCCAAACTCTCTGCCACCGATGGTCACCTCCTTTCTAACCCAACCAACTATCGCAGCCTTGCCGGTGCCTTGCAATACCTCACTGTTACCCGTCCGGACATATCATATGCGGTGCAAAAAATTTGCCTCTTCAAGCATCAACCAAGGGATACTCACATGCAACTCATCAAGCGCGTTCTTCGCTATCTACGGGGTACCACACACTTTGGCATTCAACTTTACAAGTACCCCTCTCTTCATCGTGTAGCCTACACCGACGCCGATTGGGCAGGTTGCCCTGATACGAGAAAATCCACGTCGGGGTTCTATGTCTTTCTCGGGAATAGCTTGATATCCTGGTCGTCGAAATGCCAGCCGACAGTTTCCCGCTCCAGTGCCGAGGCTGAATACCGTGGCTTTGCCAACTGCGCTGCCGAGTCTTGTTGGGTCCGCCAGCTTCTCCACGAGCTACGGCGACCTCCTTCTCGCGCCACCATTGTATATTGTGACAACATCAGTGCATCTTATCTCTCTTATAATCCGGTTCAGCATCAGCGCACTAAACATATAGAGATTGATCTTCACTTTGTTCGAGATCGTGTGGCACTCGGCGAAGTGCGTGTTCTACATGTACCGTCCAATTCTCAGTTTGCAGACTTGTGCACCAAGGGGCTTCCTTCACAGGTCTTCACTGAGTTTCAATCCAGCTTGAACGTCCTCCCAAACGGCGTTCCAGCTAAGCGGGGTGTTAACATGTACTTGTGATTGTATGTAGTGCGCACGTCGCCTCCTAGATTGTAGGATCTGAACCGACTTCCCCCGGCCTGTGTGCCCACTCCATGGGGTGTATATATATGTAAGGGAGTGGCTACAGATCAATCGACTGACAGAATAAAGAGGTCCGTCGATTGGTACAATTCTGAGGAATGTTGCAACGCTGAAGAAAAATGACTGGCCCAATTTTGTGGTCAGTCGATTTCTGCTTGTGTATCTGTTTGACTTCATCCCAACAGTCTGAGGCCTTCCTGTTTCTATCTTCTCTATCTGTCATCTGTTTAAAAAAGAGGAAAACAGGCCTGAACCCGGTAAGGTATAGATGCTTTCTGTTTCTGTCCAGGAAAACGACTCTTGTTGTTAGCCCACGAAAAGAAAACGGGCCTGAACCCGGTAAGCTAAATAAGTGACGGCGCACTAGGTCTTCCTCCTTGCGACTCACCTCTCTTCATCGACTCCCACACAGCCGCCATGGGAGGGGAACCATACCTCTGTAGTTCTGCTCTCTTCTGTGCCTTTGGTTGAAGTTCTCCAGACAATTCTTCCTCTAGACATACTTCTCCCCCAATCCCCAGGAATTCTTTGTCAGATCTGAAGCAGAAATGAATGATCCTCAAAATGGAACGCAGATCACAGATCTATCAGCAGGAAGAACGAAACGAAGAAGAAGGAAACCTGGTGATAAAAGTGCTTGTGGTCAGGCAAAGGTATTTCACCACCTCCATTTCGTATGCAATAATTGGTTTATTTTGTTGAATTTTTCTGCAATGATCTGCAAGCATGTACATAGATCACCTGAAAAAAGAAGTCAGAAAATAATCACCTGAAAAAGATGCATCATCAAGCTAAAAAAGGAGAGATGATTTACAGCATTGCTGAAAGTAATTTTGCAATTTCAGGTACCTAAGATTGCACATTATTCTGAGCAGCAAGAATACAAGGAGAATGCAGATAGAAGTCATGACAACAAGGTAAACGGCAAAAAAAATTTATAAACACTGCTATTAATCAATAAATTGTCAAACAATTGGCGTGCAAAAATTGCAGGTGAACAAAAAATTTGACATATGATTTATACTTGTGTAGTGTTAGAGCTGAATTTGCAATTGCATTTGAAAAAGCATCATCACACTTCAAAAATTACTTGTTCTTCGAAATTAGAAAATTGTAGATAACTTTGTCACTACTCATACATTGAGTTAACTTGCATTTTCAGGAATCCAAAATTGCACAACGTTCTGAACAGCAAGAATTTAACATATGATTTATATTTGCATAGTGTCAGAGCTAAATTTGCATTTGCATTTCAAAAAGCATCATCACACTTCAAAAATTACTCATGCTTAGAAATGGAAAAAGAATTGCATATAATTTTGTCAGTACTCGTACTTTGAGTTAACTTGCATTTTCAGGAATCTAAAATTGCACATCCTTCTGAAGAGCAAGGATACATGGAGATTGCAGATAGAAATCATGACAACAAGGTAAAAGGAACATCATTTTGAACAGCAAGAATTTAACATATGCTTTATATTTGCATAGTGTCAGAGCTGAATTTGCATTTGCATTTCAAAAAGCATCATCACACTTCAAAAATTACTCATGCTTAGAAATGGCAAAAAAATTGCATATAATTTTGTCAGTACTCGTACTTTGAGTTAACTTGCATTTTCAGGAATCTAAAATTGCACATCCTTCTGAAGAGCAAGGATACATGGAGAATGCAGATAGAAATCATGACAACAAGGTAAAAGGAACATCATTTTGAACAGCAAGAATTTAACATATGCTTTATATTTGCATAGTGTCAGAGCTGAATTTGCATTTGCATTTCAAAAAGCATCATCACACTTCAAAAATTACTCATGCCTAGAAATGGCAAAAAAATTGCATATAATTTCGTCAGTACTCGTACTTTGAGTTAACTTGCATTTTCAGGAATCTAAAATTGCACATCCTTCTGAAGAGCAAGGATACATGGAGAATGCAGATAGAAATCATGACAACAAGGTAAAAGGAACATCATTTTGAACAGCAAGAATTTAACATAGGTCACTCACTTTGATGAATTTAAGAGAAAGAATTGATAGGAAAAGACTGAATTTAACAGATAAATTCTTGGAACAGCAAGAATTTAACAGAAAAATTCACCATGGGTCACAAAACTTGAGCTGGCTGACACTTAAGTACCACTACTTCAAAATACCCGAAATACAGTCCATCTACTTGCGCAGGGGGTTCACTTTGGTCTGTATATACGATTGGAGCTACGTATTTGCTGACTTGGCCGAGTCAGCCGTTGCCAGCTGTGCTTTGACTGCCACTTGTGCAACACCTGTCGGGGGGGCGTTAATACTAGATGTCTGGAGGTTTTTTTTGCAAATGCGCGCACCTGGTGGGACCGCACCCCACCTGGTCATTAAACGGCCCGCACCTGGTCGGACCGCACCGGGTCACTCCTTTCTCCTCCCTCCCGCAACCTCTCTGCTCCCGCATCCTCTCTGCTCATCGTCGCTGCTGAGGTCGGACGTCGTTGGCGTCGACGACGGCTCCATGAGCACGTCGTCGGACGCTGAGCCGCCGCCGTCTGCGCCATTCGGGAGGGGCCTGCGCGACGTGCCTCTTGCTCCTTCGCGTCGTCGTGATGATGCCTCGCCGCCCATGTACGGTACGTCGCCATCGCCAGCAGCTCCTTTGCTCGATCTGTGCAATTTAGCTCCCGTAAAGAGTTCTTGGCCGCATCAATTGCGCGTAGGAGCTAGGGTTTGGCCATTCGTTCTACTCTCTGACGGATTGGGTGTGGGGTGGTAGGCTTTTAGCAGTTTGTGAAGATCTTTCTAACAGGCCAAAAATAGGGCTGCTTCATGGAGCTAGGGTTTGGCCATGTTTGCAGAGTCTGGAGTGGTTATGGTTCTTTCTCCCCCCAATTTTTCATTGGTCCAGGGGTCTAGGGTTTAAGCAGTAAAGTTTGCTCTTAGTGTCAGAGTGTTAATTGGACCAAAAATTGTTGTAATTTGCAATTACATTGTGTCAGATTGACCAAAGATGGTTGCTTTTCGACCTGTAAGATCATACATTTGTTAATTGGAGCCATGAATCTATGTTTTTCTTTCTGAAAAAGTAAAAAGGTCTGAATCTTTGAACTGTAGTCTAAAATGTCTGAATCTCTCTGTAGTCTGAAATGTCTGAACTTTTTCAACTTGATTGTTTTGCAGGTCACTTAAGCAACCACTTCTCTGTTGAGGTCATACATGGTGGCTACTTTCTGTGTGCTGGCAAGCATAGGGGTTATCACAAAGGTCACTCCATTTGGTATGATTATTGTGACATAGATAATCGGACACCTAATGTTGTTGCCAGTCTAGTGGAGGAAATTGGATATGAGTTTGAGGGCAGGATCAGGGCTTATTGGTGTGTTCCTGGATTGACAGTGTATAAGAATGGATTAAGAGAGATCAAGATAGGGGACAACACTATGACAGAAAACATGAAGGATTGTGTTCTAAATGGCAACCACTTCCAACAGATATTTCTTGATCATGATGAGAGCATGAGATCATATATTTCTGTTGTTCAAGTCCACTCTGATGATGAGGATCCACCAATTGTCAGGTTCAGTGGCACTAGGCCAAAGAAGGAGAATGCCCACCAGTAGCAAGCAGAGTAGACACAGCAGTTGCAAGAGGAGCAGGATCAGCTCACTCTAGTGGAACATGAGCTGGCTCAGCATGATCAAGAGCATGATTCTGATCAAGAGCATGAGAAAGATGAAGCAGAGTTAGAAAGTGGAGCAGAGTCAGAAGAAGATGATTTCATACCAAGTCCACCCCAGCCTGGAACTACTTACCTTTCATCTCAGTTTGGGTTTAGGGCAAGGAAATCCTGCAGGTTTTTGAACATGGATGCAGCAGACACAGTAGTGCAGGATTCATATGAAGATTATATTCCACAAATTGTTGATTCAGACATTGATCTGCAGGATGATGATGACTTGTTTGACAAACATGTTGATTGTGAGAAGGGCAAAAGACCAGCAGTCCAAGAAGAAGTTGATGATCCTACTGAAGATGTGGATATTTGTCTGCCATCCTCTGATGAAGATAAGGTGAAGCTGAATTTCAAAAGTTTTAGAGAGGAAGACCTGACTAAACCACAGTTTGAAGTTGGCCAGACCTTTGGATCTGTTGAGTTCCTTAGGAAAGCTATCAAAGAGTACAGCTGTCAGGAGAGAGATGACATTAGGTGCCCTAGAAATGATAGGAAAAGACCGAATGCCATTTGTGAAGATGGGTGCCCTTGGACCTTGTCTGCATCATTTGATGGGAGAATCAACTGCGTCATGATCAAGAAATACAACCCAAAGCATACATGCATAAATAAATGGTGTGTTAAGTCATTCACTGCTCCTTTTATGGCTGGAAAATATCTTGATTCTTTCAGAGCAGATGAAAACATGAACATGAAATTTTTTGCAAGGGTGGTTCAGAAAGATTGGAACATGACAGCAACAAGAAGCAAGCTTAGAAGGGCTAAGAGGTTAGTGAAGAAAGTTATTGAAGGATATGAGTTGGAGCAGTACAAGAGCATCATGTGGGATTATGCACAAGAATTCAGAAGATCAAACCCAGGGAGTTCTTTCTATGTGGGTGTCAGTAATGGCATATTTGCAAGTTGTTATTTCTCTCTGGATGCCTGCAAAAGGGTTTCATGCAAGCTTGTAGGCCTGTCATTTGTTTGGATGGATGCCACCTGAAGACAAAGTATGGAGGTGTTATGTTGTGTGCTGTTGGCATGGATCCTAATGACTGCATTTACCCTCTAGCTTTTGCAGTTGTTGAGGTAGAGAACACTGACACATGGAAATGGTTTCTGTCAAATCTGAAGAGTGACTTGGGAATTGAAACACAGAGCCATGGACTATAATGTCAGACAAGCAAAAGGGGCCTGATCAAGGGAGTGAGGCAGCACTTTCCTGATGCAGAGCACAGACACTGTGTTAGGCATATATGGCAGAATTTTCAGCAAACACACAAAGGAGATGTTCTTATAAGAACCAGTTATGGAAGTGTGCAAGGAGCACAACACCAGAACTGTGGGCTGCAAGCATGGAGGAAATGAAAGGTCATAGCTAGAAGCATACAAGTGGCTTGAGCAGCTACCACCCAACACTTGGGTTAGGGGCTTCCAAAGAGAATTGGTCAAGTGTGATATCCTTCTGAATAACAACTGTGAGGTTTTCAACAAATATATTCTTGAGGCTAGGGAGATGCATCTCAGATCAATGATTGACAAGATCAAAACACAGCTCATGGTCAGGTTCTACAACAAAAGAAAAGAGGCAGAGACCTAGCCTGGCTCAATATGCCCAAAAATTAGGAAAAGAATTGAGAAGAATATAGAGCTGTCAGCTACATGCATGGTTTCAGGGGCTGGTGATGGCATCTTTCAGGTTGACAACAGGAACAGGACATACATTGTTGACCTGAAGGAAGAAAGCTGTTACATGCAAAAGGTGGGATCTTAGTGGAGTTCCATGTCACCATGCAATTGCATTCTGCAGACATGAGAGGATTGATCCTGAGAGTTTGGTGCACTCCTTACAGTATAGAAGCATTCAAGCTAGCATACAAACCCATTATCAAGCCTTGCAGAGATAGGAGTGAGTGGCAGAAGATGAATGGCTGTGAAATCAAGCCACCTGTCTATGAAAAAAAAGTAGGGAGGCCTTCAAACAAGAGTAGGAGAAAGATCCTTATGAGATTGAAAAGAAAAGATGGGACCAAGGTGATGAGCAGACATGAAATCACAATAACATGTTCATACTACCATGAAACAGGCCACAACATCAAAGGATGTAATCTCAAAAAGGCTGGCATTTTGCCAAATCTAGCAGAGAGAACAACAAGAAGGGGTCCAAGGGCCATTCCTGATGATGTGTCAGATGATGAAATTGTTTTGGCACAACAAGATGATGGCCAAGGTACACAGGAGGAGGTTCAGGTCACACAAAAGGATGGTCAACTTACACAGGAGGAGGTCCATGTTGATGGCCAAGTTACACATGAGGAGGCCCATGTTGATGGCCATGATACACATGAGGAGGTCATTGTCACACAAGATGATGAGGTCATTGTCACACAAGATGATGGAGCAGATGCACCAGTTGTTTTTCAGGCAAATTCTCCACTTTTGTCCCTTAATTTTGACCTCTTTTGTCTAGTCATTTTGTTGTATTGATGTTTTCATGTGATGTTTGTTTTGTACAGGTGCAGGACTTTGGATTTACAATGCTTCATAGGATGCAACAATCCAGACCTGTTCCTAGAGAAAAACCTGAAATCATTTTGCCAGATTCCTCATTCATCTCAAATGCAGCCAGTTCTCACACTGCAGCACAGACAACAACAACTACAAATGAAGGCAACCTGACCATGAAGTTGCTGAAGATGAAGAGAGACAAAGAAAGACAGATGGCAGCCAGGAGAGATGCAGCACTTGAGGCCATGAATGAGATGGCAGAGAAGAAAACAGAGGAGGCAGAAGCAAAAAGGCAAGAAATTGCAAGGAGGAAAGCAGAGTCTTCACAAAGAAGAAGAAGAAGAGCAGCACAAGAGAAGAAAGCTTTGGAATCTGCAGCAAGGAAGGAAGCTGCAGCAGCAAGAAAAGCTGCATTGCAAGAAGAGAAGGAGGCCAGAGCCCTTGAAGCAATGGCAGCTAAAGCATAGGCAACACTGAAGAGAAAAGAAGATCAAGAAGCAAATAGAGCTATGGCAGCACTGAAGAGAAAAGAAGATCAAGAAGCAAAGAAGATACAGCAAGAAGAGGCCAAGAGATTAAGAGCTGAGCAGAGGAAGCAGGCAGGACCAAGTGGACATGTGCCCAAGAAGCCGAAGAGAGTGAACATGTTTGATGAGTTTAGATGATTCAGTGCTTTTGCACTTGTAATTTTTTGGCAAAAAACTTGAATGAGACTCTTTGAAACTGTTGGAGTTGGGATGATTCAGTGCTTTTGCACTTGTAATATTTTGGCAAAAACTACAATGAGACTCTTTGAACTGTTGGAAATGTGAAGATTCAGTGGCTTCATACTGCCATTCAAAAGTTAAACTGTTGGAGTTCAAAATGAAAAGAGAACTCAAATGAAAACTGTTGGAGTTCAGTGGCTTTATTATTCAGTTGGAGTTCATTGATTTATTCACTGTTGGAGTATAGATAATTAACTGCATAAAATTAAAAAATTAAAACAAAAAAGGTTGGCCTGGTGTCGAACCTAGGACCTGTGGTGTGATAAACAGGGTGCAATGCTAGTGTGATAGGAACGGTGCTTTGCTCAAGTGTTACTTGACAACATACTTAGTATATTTCCACTCCCCTCCAACCTACTTAACTGAATTTTTACAGTTCACTGGATTCAAAGTTATCTGAATTTTTACAGTTGACCGAATGTAGTTTGCAAAGATATCTGAATTTAGTTTGAAAAGCTAACAGATTTTTTACAGTTGTCTGAATTGAGTTTGAAAAGCTAACTGATTTGATTATAGTTAACTGAATCTTAACAATTGTCTGAATTTAGTTAAGACAGAATTCAGTTAAGATAAAGATTCAGACAAAAATTCAGTTAAGATTCAAAACCTTAGCAGCTACTTCTTTTGGAATTATTGCCTTATATAGCAACAAGAGAATTTCGGATTGTTGCCTTATATAGCAACAAGACTGCATCAACACCATTACATACCAACAAAACACTTTTGGATTACTGCCACTTTTGCATCAACACAGTTCAGCACATATATAGCATCACAGCCAGTTCAACACTTATATAGCATCAACAGCCAGTTCAACATAGTTCAACAGACAGAAATTACAAATAACTTATGTGCTTAATATACAAGCACACCTAACAAACTAATATTTTATAACTTATATGCTGAAAATCTGTATATTTCAGCATACCTAACTACTGGAACTGTATCTTCTTCATGCCTTCTACTGCAACTGCATCATCTTCAGTTCTTCAACTTCTGGAGGCGCTCCGAGCGGCGAACCTCCATGTCAGCTGCCACCTTCCTCTTCTTCTTCCTTTCTTGCTGCGCTGCGACGTCCACCTGTGCTTGAAGGGCCAACACCACCTCCACCTCCTGCTTGACGATGTCAGGAACATCTAGAAGAAGCTCGACGTCAATGGGGTGGTGCTTGTCACCCTTCCTGGCGACGGGCACCACCATCTGGACCTCCTGCTCGGGGACGACGGGCGCCGCGACCTTGACCTCCGACTCGTCGTCAGAGAGGAGAATCACCTCTGGCTCCTCCCAGCCAGTCGACTAGGACGAGTCGGCGGCGTAGCCAGAGTCTTCGTCGGAGCCAGAGTCGTACTCTGACTCGGAGGAGATGTACTCCGAGACGTCGTCACGCCCGAGACGGTCGGGCTGGTAGTGGTCCCAGTACGCCGTGTTGACAGGCGCGGGGACGGCCAGGTCGACGTTGTGGACGCGCTCCGTTCGCGAGCCAACGCGCAACGGATCTGGCTGGCGCGGTGCGGTGGCGGACCGGTACATCCACCACCGGGCTCGCTGCCCCGGGTCGTCAGAGCACGTCTCCTGCATCGCGAAGTGGAGGACGAGCGCAGGAGGGATACCTTGGGGGTCGTCGCAGGCGCGGTCCAGCTCGTCGTCGATCATCACCTTCAGGAGGCCACGCGCATGGCGACGCAGCATCCCAATGCTGGGGAACCACTTCCCGATCTCCGTCAGGTCTGCGCGCATCGCCTTGTCGTCGCCTGCGAGGTCATCGATGACTCTCTTCCAGGCGGGGCTGTTCTCCATGTCCGCGGCGGCGGTGTGGTGGTCGGCGGCGAGGGTTTTCTTGACGGCTTCGTGGGGGTTTGGTGTGGGGTAACCGTGGCGACGCGGTGGACTGAGTGAAGAGTGGAGAGTGGAGCGGTGGGTGGTGGGCTTAAAGAGCAGAGAAGGAAACGGAAGAGGTGTGAGCCATTGGGCCACTAGCAACTGCTAAATAGGTAGGTTAGTACCTGCCCCTGATCAAAGCACTACTAATTACCACACTAGCATTGCCACCAACGTTCAATACCACAGGTCCTGGGTTCGAGACCTAGGCAAAACTATTTTTGTGTAATTTTTTTCTTTAAGAAAAATTTGTTACAGGCATACAAATTCAGTCATATAAAAAAGCTACTGCAGACATATAAATTCAGACAAATTCAGTCATATAAAACGGCAACTGCAGGCATATAAATTCAGGCAAATTCAGTCATATAAGACAGAGACAGTTAACTTCATTTTCTTATCTGAACCAACTTCAGTTTCTTATCATAACCCACTTCAACTTCAATATCTTATCTTAACACAATTTAGTTGACACAGATCCAGGAGGAAAGATACAAAGTGGTTTTTTTTACAACGACACAGATTCAATCAAATTCATTCAGTATGCCCTTCAGCTTCCTTATCTTCTCCTTGGTGGCCTCTTTGTGTTTGAATAGGTCATCAATCATGTACTCAAGCTTCCTTTTCTCATGCTTCAAGTCATCCCTCTCTTGCACTGTTTGATCCCTCTCTTTCTCTGCTTTAACCCTGAATACCTGGTGAATGTTGGTTACTGACTTGTCTGCAATCTTCTTCTTCTCAAGTTCTTCCTTTAGATTAGTCAGAGTAAGTTGTGTGCTGCCTAGTTGGCTCATTGCCTGCTCCTTCTCAGCCACCATCTTAGCAAAATCAAGCTTGAAATGCCTCAACTCATTCTCCATCTTCTTCTTCTTCTCTTCAAGAACCTTCAAATTTTCTTCAGCACTCACAATATTCTGTCTGAGCCTCTGTTTTTTCTCCTCTTCATACATGGTCCATATAGTAGCTAGGCGCATCTTCAGAGCATCAGGCCACTCAGGGTCAACCCACTCAATATATCTGCATTTGGGTACTTCCTAACAATTTAGAACATACAAAAAAGAGGTTCAGTTAACTGCCAGTATTCAGTACTGTGCCTGATGATGGAACTTAAGACATACTACAAAGAGAAAAATGTTTAACAGTGCAAAATGCAAAAAAATTACTAACCTTTTGTGCACAAGCTAGAAACCTTCTTCCAGTATCAACAGATTCAAATGCCACATTCTTCTCACACAAAGATCCATGCCCACATCTAAAGCTAGGCAGATCTGTAGCCAAGCCACTCCATTCCTCACAGGATATTGTGGCAGGTGGCTAAACAAAAGAGAGACATTTGGAATCAATTGAGAGAGAAACCCTAGCTGAGAAACCCTAGACTGGATTTGTGTGAGATTAAGGAGCACACTAACCTTGCTGGTCACAGAGTCATCTTCAGAAGAACTGGGAAGATCATCCCAGGACACCATGGTTGCTGCTAGCTGAAGATGACAAGGGGATCTGTTGGGGCTATTGGACAGAGGAGAGAAGGGATCTGGTGGTGCACGAACTTGAAGATGAAAGATGAGGAAGAAGAAGGGGATCTGGTGGTGGTGGTCGACTGGTGGACCAAAGCTACATGTAGAGTGCAAGTTGTTGGGTGGGTGTTTGCAGTAGGTGCAAGTACATGCTTGCTTTTGAGTTCAGTTGTGCTGAGATTCACTTACTTCATTTAGTACAGCAATTAGTTTACAAAGTTTGCAAAGTTAGTTCATTACAGTAATTAATTTGAAAGCAATGAGGTTAAGTACAATGAGTTTAACTTTGCAAACTAAATTCAGTTAACTATAAAAATTCAGTGAACTGCAAATATTCTGTCAGAATTAGTTTAACTACACTTCTGACATGAAATACATCTGTCAGTTTTTTCAAAGCAATTAGGTCTAGCATTTCAAAGCAAGTAGATCAAGAAGGCTTCACATTACTGACATATTATCCATTGCAACAACCATTACAACTAAGCATTACTGAGCAAACAAAAGCAACCATTTTAGTATGCTCAGTTTACACACCTGCACCTATTGAATTAACAACACTTCACTTCTTCATAATTAAGGTGAAACACATCACACAAAGCACTATAACAAAACCAATCATCAGCTTCAGCAGCATCAAAATCTCTCTGCCTAACCCTAAAAGCATAGCAATTTGCTGCTTGGTAGCATACTTATTCTCACTGGAGCTGCCATAATTATCTCTTCCAGCCCTGCCTCTCCCAGCCATGACCCTTCCAGCTGTGCCTCTGCCTGCCATTGATTCAGTCCTCTGCCTCTCAAGCTCTTCCCTCTTGTCCTCAATAGCACCAATTGCATCTACAACAGCATCACCAACCAGACGCCTTGTTTCAACCAGATGCTGCACATACTCAAGCTCCCAGTGCCAGAGATCACAAGTGACCTGATTAATCAATGGCAAAATTAGTTAACCAACTCCAGAAAATTACAGATTTAATGATTCAACTACTGCATTGCTCTAAACTACTGCATTAGTTAACCAGCTGCTCTGCTTCATTACTAAAGTGAGCTGACACGGCATGAATCTACTGAACTGGCACTTACATGGTGGTTCACGCACTTGTAGAAGATCCATCCATCGTGCTCATCGGTGCTAGACCGGTAGAACCTCACCTGCTCGCCGCAATCCGGGCACCCGATCAGTGGTACAGCAACGGAGCGGCCATGCAGCGCTGAGCGGATGGAGCTGGAAGACGACATGAAGGAGGAGACAGAGGAGGCGGAGGAGGGCGTCGGCAATGGCTGCGGCGGCGGAAGGCGACGGCGGCGGCGCGGACGGGAGTTGGCTAGGGTTCGGAGGAGAGGAAGCGGAGAGCGAGAGGGGATAAGGCAGGGCGACCAGGTGGGTTGCGGGAGGGAGGAGACAGGAGCGACCCGGTGCAGTCCGACCAGGTGTGCGCATTTGCAAAAAAAAAACCTCCAGCCATCTAGTATTAACGCCCCCCCCCCCGACAGGTGCTGCACAAGTGGCGGTCAAAGCACAGCTGGCAACGGCTGACTCGGCCAAGTCAGCAAATACGTAGCTCTAATCGTATATACGGACCAAAGTGAACCCCCTGCGCAAGTAGATGGACTGTATTTCGGGTATTTTGAAGTAGTGGTACTTAAGTGTCAGCCGGCTCAAGTTTTGTGACCTACAGTGAATTTTTCTCATTTGGTTGGAGCAAGCGCATCCGTTTAAGCCGTCCGATCTCAGTTTTCTTAATCCGATTGCATTGCTATTAGTCCCTGCGTTTCAAAAGACGATACCTGACGAAATAGAAAACCTGAATGCTTAAAAGTGCAGCTGCGCTCTCTGGCGAAGTCAAGCGCACGCGCTGCAGTCATTCGATGGCTCGCGACCCACACAATCATCACCCAGATTTGGAAAAAAATTCCCACCCATCCATTCTATATATGAAAAGATTCCTCCACAACAATGCGTTGATTTTTCTCCATGTGGTCTGATCAAACACGTCAATGCAATAATGACGTAACATGCATTAATTCCAGTATGGGAAAAATTCAAAAAGCTATAACTTTTAAACCACGTGTTGGAATGATGATCGGTTTTCACCGTTGGGTTCCTCATGACAAACGCTTCAAAACAAGATCCCATATGAATATGTTTTGAAGTTTTTTTTCAAAAGCAACTTCGATGCTAAATGAGGCAACTTTAGTGCTAAATAGGAGCAACTTTGATGCTAGATGAATTGCATCGTGTGTATTAGTGAATTCATCTAGTAGCCTACTAATAGTTGTGCGTAGTAGTCTAATAGATTGTTACCATGGTTGCTAAGTTGCATACATCGAAAACTAATTTGTAGATAGTTTACTTGCCAATGATACTGTGAAACTTGTTTACCGTAGAGTGGAAAGTTGTCTAACATGGCTTCTAAGTTGTCAGCCTCAGAAACCAAGTTGTCTATATTGCTACGAAGTTGCCTACGAATGATCCCCAATTGCATAAAATACTATGAAAGTCGTCCATCAAGGGACATAAGTGACAATGTCGAAAAGTTTTTGTGGGATCTAAGGTTTCTATCGTGATCCAAATTCCGAACTATGTGGGGATGGATGGTATGAGAGCTTTTTTCTTACCTTTTCTGGGGTAGTCTACTAGCCTACGCTAATGAACGCGCGTGTGTTAGCTAGCTAGGTCGCGGGTGTTGACTAGTTGCAAAAGTGAGGACAGATGAGAAGTTGCATAGGGGGTGATGAGAAATTTCATAGGGTGCGGATTAGACAGTTGCTCGCAAAACTACACAAGTTGTTCATAATTTTGGCACGAGTTGTCAGCAAAAATCATTAAAATCTCCAGATATAATGATGAAAAACACACATTAGTTGCTTGTTGAATGCACTGGAGTTGCACGAAAACACCTTAAAAGTTGCTAACTTTTTTTGTGTGATACTCGAGTGCATAACAATCTTAAAGTTATTGTCCTCGTTTTGCCTCCAATAGCCCATCAATGGTGAATTTATATTTTTCTATATGTGGTTGCTTTTTTTAGATACTAACTCAAAGTACACAGGAGTAGTCTGGTGAGTGCACTGTAGTTGTATAAACACACCCCAAAACTTGCTAACTTTTTTGTGTGTCACTCGAGTGCATAACAATCTCAAAGTTTTCTACCATGACCAACAAGTATTCTACCATAGCTACCTTCATCTCCAAGTTGATAGTGCTATAGGAAACTTACTTTCTGAGGTAGCCTAACGTTATCCTAGGTTGCCTGCCATGACTAGTGAGTAGCCTAACATTATCCGAAATTGCATATAACACCTTTTCAGTGTGGTAAGCAACTTAGTTTCATATATAGGCAACTTGGCAACATTGACGAACAACTTTTTAATATATTATAGGAAACTAAAATAGTAATGGCAGTCAACTAAGCATCATTAATAGGCAACTTCATAGTGTTTTGGGGCAACTTAAAAAATACAACGATAAGCAACTTCATAATATTGTAGGCAACTAATTTGCAAAGTTAGACAACTGAGCAGCAATGGTAGGTAACTAATTACCAATAGAAGGTAACTAGACGTCGATGATAGGCCAATTTCATAGTATTGTAGGCAACACGGCATCCACGATAGGCAACTGAGCAACCATGGTCGGCAAGTTGTGATAATGTTAGCAAAATCCATTCATACACATAGTGCAATGAAGTTGCTTATATGTAGCACTAAAGGTGCCTCATGTTTTGTGTGATTTTCTCGTTTTTACACAAACCAACCTAATAGGCATGCCTGCTAGGTAAAAAATGAAGTTCCTTCTTATACCACTAAAGTTGCCTTCATCAGACCCAAAGTTGCCTCAAAAAAAAGTTCGACGAAACCTATCAATATGAGATCTAGTTTTGAAGAACTCATCGCGAGAAACCCAAATGTGAAAACGAAACTGGATTTCGACGCTTAAATCAAAAATTACAATTTTTTAAACATTTTGGACCCTCAAATAAATGCACGTCGGGACAAGATTCTTTTTTTGTGTACCACGTCAGGCGCGTCAATTGCTCCTTCCATATTTAGAAAAGCGCTCGATCCTAACAACTGGCGCTCGTGCGCCCTCTAGCCACGTCCAATAGAAAAAGTACCTGGTCAGTTGGTCCCCTCACATCTTCACGTTCCCATCCGCCTCGCTATTCAGCAAGATCCCACGTGCATGCATTTATTTGGAGCTTCAAATTTTTCTAAAATCTATAACTTTTGACTCGAGTGTCGAATTTCAATTCCGTTTTCACCATTGTGTTTGTCGCGATGAGTTCTTCAAAACTAGATCTCATATTGATATGTTTCGACAAACTTTTTTTAAAGCAACTTCAGATGTTGCGGAGGCAACTTTAGTGCTATAAAAAAGCGACTTCTTCTTGGTATGTGTAGTATATGATCGCCTATCAACGAAAATCCCTTTGAAGTTGACTATCGTGACTACCAAGTTAACTACCTTCACTCTTTAAGTTTCCTACCATAACAAGTAAGTAGTCTATCATAACTAGCTTCGCCTCTAAGTTCATAGTATTATAGGCAACTTAGTTTTCAAGGCAGGCTAACAATATCCTAAGATGGCTACCATGACTAGCTAGTAGCTTAACATCATATTTAGTTGCATACAACTTAGTTTCATATATAGGTGACTTTGGACATAAGTTGCTAACGGTACGGAGCGTGCATTTGTGGGCTAGCCAGGTCGCGACTATTAGATAAGAAGTTGCATAGGGGTTAATGACAAGGGGACGGATTAGACAATTTCCCGCAAACCTATGCAAGTTCTTAATTTTCGATCAAGTAGTATGTGAAAATCATTAAAATCTTCAGATATAATGATGCGAAACACATGAGTTGGCTAGCCAGGTCAAAACTAAACCCCATATGGATATGTTCCTTTGATTTTGTTTTCCAAAAGCAACTTTTACTCTAGATGAGGCAACTTTAGTTCTAAACAGAATCAACGTCACTCCTAAAAATAACTAATTAGCAACAATAAGCAACCAACTAACAATACAGAACAACTTCGAAATGGAGGTAGATAATATCACATCACCTTCATAAGTAACTTTCCTTCGATAAGAGGCAACTTCAGTCCTAAAAGCAGGCAACTTCACTACATTTTATATCCTAGTTAATTTTATGTAACACTCTCCTAACTTCCTCACCAGTACTTCTAAGTTGCCTATTGTTCATACTCGTATGTCGTCGTTTGTTTCTAAATGGCTTATAATACTATGATGTTGTCTACTGATGATGCTCTTGTGTTTGTTATTGCTAGCTATGATAGATAACACGATGGTGAATCTTGGCCACTTCAGAGTATTTGTAGGCAACTTAGAAAAACAATGATAAACAACTTCATAATATTGTAGGCAACTATTTTGAAAATTTGGGCAACTGCGAAGCAATTGTAGGCAACTAATTACCGATAGCAGTCAACTAGACATAAATATAGGCAATTTATACCATTTATAGTAAATTGAACATCAACTATAGGCAACTAAGTATCAACAGTAGGCAATTGAGCAGTCATGATAGGCAAGTTGGGATAATGTTAACAAAACTCACAGATACACATAGTGCAGTGAAGTCGCACTAAATATGCCTTATGTTTTGTGTGTTTTTTCTCGTTTTTACGCAAACCAACATAATAGTCAGTCCAACTAGGCGAAAAAGAAGAAGTTGCTTCCGTATAGCACTATAGTTGCCTCCATTGCATCCAAAGTTGCCCTCAAAAAAAGTTTGACGAAACCTACTCATATGAGATCTAGTTTTGAAGAACTCGTCGTCAGAAATCTGACGGTGAAAATGGAACTGGATTTCGATGCTTGAATCAAAAGTTAAGGCTTTTACAACTTTCAAACTCCGAAATAAATGCATGTGGGGACAGGATTTAGACTGATTCAATCGGCACACATGTATGCTATAGGATGTTGTGAAACAATTTTCTTTTCTAGTGCAGACAGCTGGATACAAGAACATGCACTTACTATATGCAGCGTTGCGCTCCAGACAACAAACGAACGCAGCAGCGCTCCCTAGCCACGTCCATATTCTAGAGTTATGTCGTGCATCGGCATAACAGATTCTTTCGGCTTTCCTAACTTCCGTACATACAAAATTAACTTGAAATATTTTTTTGCCCTGCCACTCCGTACCCACTAGCCAGCCAGTGGAGTCGCGAGAAAGAGTACCTTGTGGGCGAGAGCTAAGGAGGCTTTGCCGCTAGCTGCAGCAAGGATGGAGGCCATGGCGGTCCGCTGGGTCAACAGAGGTCAGAGCCTCAGAGGGACCGTGGGTGGTGCAGCCGTTGCCCATAGCCAGTGGTAGCATCTCGGCGCCGGGCGGGAGTACGGCGCGTCCGTACATTGAGGGGGTGGCCTGCTGAGGCCGCCGCCGGTGCTGGGGTTACGGCGGCTGTACGACGGAAGCGAGTGGGTGTTTGGGTATCTGCAGTGTGGTACTACTACTAGGTGCCTGGGCCCAATTGTCAAAAAAAGGTGCCTGGGGCCTAAAAGGCTGGTGCGTTACGTGGGCCAACATTGCACTTGGCTGACCCAATCGATTTACGAAGCGAACCAAAATCTTTTGCTCAAAGAAAAAACAGAACTTTTCTTAACAAAAAGAACTGAACCAAAATATCTCTCGCCAAAAAACAAAAACCTCATTTTCCTAAAAAAATACTCCTAAAACATTAATATGAATGAAATCCTTTGATATTGATCCCAGAAAATTAAATGTGTTTTTTTGCGGAGATATTAAGTGTGTGTATTGAACTGAATGAACTTTTTTTGAGTAAAAGGGATTACGAGTTCACTTGAACTGAATGAACTTGTATGTCATCTACTCATCTTTAAATTTAAGTCCAAATTTGGATTGTATGGAAAAGAAAAAACTTTGAATTTAAGCTCAAGGAACGAGATACATGCAGGAGCGAGATATGTTGAAGCGAAGACGACTAGAAAGAGATATTTGGGTTCGACGTACTCCCTACTTTTCGGTTTATAGGGCTCAATTCAAAAATCTCATCAACCAAGATAGATGGTGAGTGGTGCAATATTTTTTGTAATTTGTAAAACCACCCAATTAATGCTCTTATTTTTCTCAAAAGTTTATGTTTACCAATGTATTAATTACAATGCATGCATGCATAAAGTACATGCATTGGCCAATTTTCTCTTAATACTTGCATTTAATTATTTAATACACCTTGAAATGTAAACTTGTGATGAGAAACAATCAAATTGAGCCCTATAAAATGGAAAAACTAAAATTTTAAGATAAGCTTTATAAACCGAAAAAAAAGTATATTCTTTTACCAGCATGTGCAGCCGTGGCAAGATCCCCGCGCGAGTCTCGTAGGAGCAGCTCGATCCGCGTGGCACCGGAGCCGGCGTGAGCGGCATGGAAGTCGTCCAACGCCATGGAAATGCAAGCGCGCCTCTCCCTCCCCACGCTCGTCAGGTCCAGCACCACGCCGACCCGCACCGACGCCGCC